>NC_041221.1:23929477-23990924 GCF_002837175.3 Physeter macrocephalus
GCGGCATGTGGGATCTTCCCGGACCGGGGCTCGAACCCGCGTCCCCTGCATCGGCAGGCGGACTCTCAACCACTGCGCCACCAGGGAAGCCCCGAGATGCATACATTTTAATCTCGGGTTTACAGGTGAGAAACCAAGCAGGGCTGAAAGACCCACCTCCAGCCCACATCCCAACCACTGTGTGAAGCGCCACCCCTAACTTAACAGAAACTGCTACCCCGAAATAATCAATTATATAATTGTATTCCTTTTGGCTGACCTGCATAGTGTTTGTTTCTATCTAGGAGTGTAACTTTTTAAAGAATGTATGATTTCATTTAAGAATCTGCACAGCTATCTCATATAACGGAAATATGCCTGTCCTTATGTTCCAGATGGAGAGCCCTAAAACAGTCAACTTTCCCTCCCATATTTGGTCCACATTCTCTGATGGGTGACAGAGAGGACACAAGAACTTAGCATCTGAGCATCGGTTTTCTTTGTCACCCCTGCCAAGACTCCATTCATCCAATTTGCAGACCTTATACTGAAAATGCATCATAAATCCTCTCGTGTTCTTTGCATTTTGACTAGTTTCACCTTATTCTCAGTGCACAGTTTCATATACAAGCGTGGCCGAATGGTCCACTGCTTGTCCCAATGCGTCATACAGGTGCTGTTGGAATGGGTACCCCTGCCTATCGGTCCTCTTTCTCTTCCTCACCTGCCAAGGCAAAGTCAGAATTGATCTGTGAGAGACCCCAACCTTCTTGAAAAGACTTGCTTGTAGCTTCCCTGGCTGGAGAACCACAGAAAGACAGATTGCACACGCATCAATACGCCACCCACCCCTCTGTGCTCACACGTTGGTCCAGGGTCAGCCAGGAGTCCCCTCTGCTCTCTTGTGGTGCAGACCCAAAGTGTCCAGGAATTAATGTCCCTTTGGGTTGAGAGTGGTGGGTCACCACCCCAGCACCCTTGGTCCTCTTGTGGGATAACTTTAAGGTGCATCCTCTAAACCATCTCCCAATGGGCTTGTGTTCCACGTGGCCACAGTGGTAACTTGCTTGGAGATGCACCCTTTCTCCCTTGCCTGCCTCGAAAAACCCACCTCCTACGTGGTGTTACTTGAGATGGCCAACCAAGTACTCGTGTTGAAGCCCTTGTCTCAGGATCTCCTGGGAATCCAAACTAAGTCAGCATGATCCATGACTTACCCCACCTCCCCTGCTCAACGTACACTTCTCTTGAACTGTCTCTTATTTCAGTCCTGAGTTCCGTCCTAGCAAGTCTTGAGGATCCCCAAGAGGACCTGGATAGAAGAGGAAATCTCTCTGCTGTATCACATGCAAGGTCACAGAGAGGAATGACCCTGCCCGCCTCACTCCAGCCCTCACTCCCTATCAGGTGTTCCCTAGACACTGTTCACACTTGGCCTTTCATTCAACTCTTCCCATTCATATATTTTGAGACCTTGGTTGATTTCAGCAACTCTACTCTACCATTTTTTATTGTACTAGAGTCTTGACTGAGTCATGCAAACAGACAAATTGTAGAGCCAGAGATATCACTATCCCTATAGATTCTGAGAGTAACCAGTGGCCCTGGTCTTCGTTCTTTCCCAGTGTATTCAGAGGACCCCCCATCTCACCTCCTGCTAGGATGTAGCCTCTTCTTTCCCCATTAACAGCTGGGGTGCTGAGTCACATGATGAACAATGTAGCCGTGAGGCCTTCTGGAATCTGACCAACGTGGCTCTATCACTAGCTGAGTGACTTCGGGGAAGTTATTTAACTTCTCGTAGCCTCAATTTTCTCATCTGGAAATTGGGAACAATAGTGGTAACTATGGCATTAAGTCTTCACGAGATTAGGTGAAATAATGCATGACAAGCACTACTATTTTTGACAGCACCTGGCACATCCAAGTCTTCTGACTGATGTCAGTTGTGGCTGACATCCTTCCCCCCTCCCGGGGCGGACCCAGCCTCTGGAGGGTGATGGTGATGTGGGAGAGGGAGGTGGTCTCCAGCCCGACAAGATAAGCACAAGGAGGTTGAGGTGCTGCCGTTCCTTTTCCTGGCTCCTTCCAGGTGGCCCGGTGGACAAACAACAGGCAGGACATTGTGGACATGCAGCTGAATGATCAGTTATTCACACTGACTTAACCGGAGTCAGTTAGCAGTATCCCCAAACTCTGAAGGAACAGAGGCTCAATTAGCCTTTCTATTCATAAGTCAAATTCCTCCCCTTCATGACTTCCTTCTTTATGAACCAAAGTGTCCCAAACCCCTCCCAGACCTTCTCCAAGGTGGAGCTGACTCTCAGCAGTGGGGCTGCCTCCTAAAGGCTGAGTCCTTCACTTGTGTGTGTTTTGTCCCCACGTGATGCTATTTCCATCAATGGAGTTTGCATGCCGGGACGACCCAGAGAAGAACATGCACAGGGCCGTCTTCATCGGGATGTTCCCACCTGGCTGGAGACCCACTTCACTCCAGCTGCCCTCATGCTTGTGGTTAAAAGAATATAAATCATTTCACCATTCTGCCTTCTCCCTCTCTCTCTCTCTCTCTCTCTCTCTCTCTCTCCCCCCGTGTGTGTGTGTGTGTGTGTGTGTGTGTGTGTGTCTCCCTCTCTCTTCCTGCCTCCTTCCCTCCTCCGCAAGATTTAATTTGTTTTCTCTTCAAGGTCTGACATTGTTTTACTTCCTGGGAAATCACTACTTTTTCAGGAGTTATTACCGTTCCATTCTCAGAGTTTCTAAGTCCATGGGTGAGACATGATCCAACCAGAGCTGGAGCTACTGTTGGAAATGAGAAGCCGGTCTTTGTGTGCCCTGGCCTGGGAGAGGGGACACCAGGCCCTGGTAGCTGTCCTGTTTCCTGAAGAATGAGCCAGAGAAGTGAAGGAAGCAGATGGGGAGAGAGGAGGTCAGAGAAAATGGTGTCTCCTGGGCTTTAGATCCCTGGTTCCAAGCTGTCCTGAAGTCAAAGCACAGTCCTTACTTCGGGTCCCAAAATGCGACACAGTATTATTCTAACAGCACCACCTTTGTTTAGTCTAAGTTGAGAATGATCATTAACCAATCCAGCAATGAGTGTTATATTATTTAAACTGACCCCATTTCTGTTTCTTCAGCGTGCTAATGAATGAACAACCCGCCAATTCACGCTAAGGTGGTGACAGGGAGTAACAGTCACCATGCTAACTTTGCCTTGAAATCTGACGTTTAGTGTCGACTCAAAGTAATGACTTATAAACCAAATGTCAGCTGCTGGAGACCCTCGGAGAACAAGCTTCAGTACAGATTGGCCTTCAGACAGCACTGGGTGTCTCTCTCCCTGGGTGCACATGTGCTAAGCCTTGAGTTTATTTTTTTTTCACACTATAGAGATAAGCTCTGCCAGTGATTCCCATGTCAAGCTGCTAGAAAAGCCAAACTCATATCATCATATTTTTCTGACTGTTTTAACTCAGTTTGAAAAAAACCCACAAATTTTCTTCAGTGCCTGCGTAGTTCTAGAAAAAGCTAACTGGAAAGTAGAAACACAGAAGACTGCCTTTACCTTCCTCAGTAATGGAACTCGGTCCCTTTGCTTCCACGCCTTTCCTTTTCCAAGACACTAGTCCATATTCGCTTATTTGTAGAGCACAGGCTCCCTCACTCCTATGAGTTCAAATCCAGTTGTCTTTCCCCTTTGGTACTTTTTCTGGTGAAGTGGTTGCTCTCACAGTGAAGAGTGACCCCTCTGGTTCCTCTGGCCCAGTCACCTCCTCAAGCCCTCCTCTGCCCCCTGCATTTCGGGTGGGTCAACAGTGCCCGGGAGGGGAGGGGCTTTGCCTTACCAGCCACAGGAGGGACTCTTTATTAAGCAGTGGGAGGCCCAAACTAGATTCCAGATTCACTCACTTGAAAATGGAATTAGTAAAACTAAGGATCAATAAATAATGATATTTTGAAGTAGTTACAACACAAGCCATGTAAACACACACTAACATCCAGAAAAAAATGCTGGAATTCACCCTGTCATCTTTGGTGATACCCAGTCTTGTTACATCTTTAGCTGCATGGTCTGTAAAAGGCAAGTATGATTCCCAGCAATTCCTTAGAGTTATGGTGAAAGTTATTCATGCAAAAATTATATTTAAGAGATTCAAGCATAAAGGCTCTTAATGCTTAAAAATCTCTTTCTAAGGCCCTTCTCCTTCTCCTCCTTTCAAGCCCTAGTAGCCAAAGCATTCCTAATTCTAAATACATGAGTACTACTTGAATTTAGGGAATTTAAGATATCTCTCAATCAGGATGAGTCTTATAACAGAAGCCATGTCATAGTTTAACTAGCAGCATTTTTTTCCTTAGAAGTACATAAATTAATGGTGCATTTTATAACCAGTGGCATTTTAAGATTCTATGAAATACAGCGACTAAATGAGTCCTTCTAGAATTCAAGGTCTTTTCAGAAGCAGGTTAACTTTGTTATTGGATTTAACTCATATCTCAGTAGCTTTCCTCAAAATGCGCAGAGATCGTGTCTGTGGACCTCCTCATGGAATTGGGAAGGATTATAGAGGTCATCTGGCCCCATGCTCCTCAGGGGTATTCCTTGGTGATAGAATTTAACCCAAAAAGGTTCCATTGTTTAGTACGTTTGGGAAATGACGTGACAAAGTTTCTCAGGTTCTTTGATGCCCTAATATAAATGATGGGTGTTCTAGTGTTCAGGATTTCCCTCACTTATTTGACCACTAAACCTTTTCCTTAGGACTGATTTGTAGGTGAATAGAAATGCTGAGAAAATGAGGCCCCAAGAGATTATACAATTTGCCCCAAAGACCCAGCCAATAAGTAATAAAAACAGGAATATAGTCTGGATCTTCCCATTCTAGTTCCAGTGCTTCTACCATGCAGCACTATTTCATGCATCGTTTTTCAGTGACCCTAGCAAGGCACCATGGTACAGTTCTCTCTTTCTTAAAACACTGCCTTAAGAATTTCAAAACCAGCAAGTTAGTGGAATCTAGTTAAAGATAATTTCACACAGGGGATCAACATCTACCTCAGTTGTGGGATTTTTTAGCGCACTGGGGTGTCCATTGGAATTTGTCACCCGATTGCTTCTACCATGCAGCACTATTTCATGCATCGTTTTTCAGTGACCCTAGCAAGGCACCATGGTACAGTTCTCTCTTTCTTAAAACACTGCCTTAAGAATTCAAAACCAGCAAGTTAGTGGAATCTAGTTAAAGATAATTTCACACAGGGGATCAACAGCTACCTCAGTTGTGGGATTTTTTAGCGCACTGGGTTGTCCATTGGAATTTGTCACCCGATTGCCTTCCAAGAGCCAAGAGCAGCTTTTGGAGCATGATTTCAGAGCAGGTACAGGTTCAGAGACAGAAGCTAAGGGATAAGCAAAGACACCGCCATTGCTACAGGTCCCTGTGCCTTGAATTTGACAGAACCCTCGAGCAGGTAACACCCACCAGCAGCAAGTCCATGTTGCTGGCTTTGCGACGCCTTCACTTCTGATTATGAAAATATCCTGATTATGCTGCACTGCACTATAATCATTTTCATTTTTATTGTTTTCACTCAAAAGCTCCTAACTTATTAAGATAAGCACCATTAAACAAAAATCTGAGTAATTAATTCTTTTGATGCATCCTGGTGGCAGCAGAGAAACTCAAAGATGTTTATTAACAAAAGAATCGTTCTCAGGTGAGACATTATAAACAGAGCTTAGCCCCAATGCAACCTCTCATTAAATCCAGATCAGGAATTAGGTATTGTTCTCTTCCTATGCCATACTTCATCAACCAGCCTCTGCCACTTGAGTAGTATCATTATACCTTTCCTTCCACTAGAATACCAGAAATCATTGCTAACGTGTTGTCCCAGAGGGTGGTCAGAACACAAGCACACACTCCTTCAGCATCCACAGACTCAGAGAACTTTAAAATCAGAAGAGACTCTCAGAGGTCGTCTACCTTACTCCCCTCATTTGACCCATCAGAGAAAGAGATCCAAGTAAACTGAGATTCCCCAAAGGCCCACAGCTGGCAGTGCCACCCATCTCCCATCTCTTGTCCCAGCGAATTTTTCCAGCCCACAACACTCCAAAGTGTCCCACTGAAGCCAGTGCCTGAAAGTCACCAACAGATTCCTGCTGTTCTAAATTACTTATCTACGGCAAAACACCCACACTCTCCCCAGAATGACAAATGTTATTAATGTCAAATGTTGATGTGAAATGTATTAAAATAAGGACATTTGTGGGATGTTAGAAAATTACCAAACAAAAGATTTACATGAAGAAAAGAGCGATTTTATTTTGCATTCGTTGGAAGACAGAACTGTGAGTTGATTGGCATCTATGGCAGGCAGGGGACCTGTGGTCTCATCTGTCCTCAATCACCTCTGAGATACCCAGCGAACGTTGGACCTGTTGGGGTCTCAGTCCCACATCTGGAAAACAGGCTGACCAGCAGTTGACTTGAACGCAGTGGGGGAGGGAGGGAAATGAGCCAACTGACCCTTGCAAACGCCTTGGAGCTCCAGGAGCTCCTCTTCCGTTCAGATGCCTTCCCTCCTGTAGGCGGGGCTGCTCTACAGTTTAAGTGTCGTTGTTAATGAGGCTTTCTCCCCTGTGTCATGTTACATACAACAGCACAAACAAGATTTCAAGTAAAAGATTCCCTGTTAATCTCTCGATGTTTTGTTAACACATGATCTCCAAGGAATAGACACAGAAAGAGAGCATTCACCTGTCTCCTTTACCTGCTGAGAATCACCCTCCTGAAAACATTAGCTGGGTGTTAGGTGTCATGGAAATGAACTTCTACCTGCATACCTACTCCTGAAGCATCATACAAAACACATGCTGAGTCTTTAGCGAAACAACTGTACTCCCCCCAAAATATTTAGACACAATCTATCTCTCTAACATGATATTTTCACCATGCAAAAACAGAAAAACCCAAGTTTAGAGGGGAAAATACTTCAGATGGGCAAAATATCTCTGAATTTGACCCTAACTTCCTAGTTTTCCTCACTTCTATAGCTAAGATCTGTGAAAAACAATGCAAAGTTTAGTACTGATTTTCTTAAGAAAATACCTGAGCTGTTTTCTTTTTTCCATACGTGGACTTTATTTTAATTCAAATTCCTGCTGTCACCATGTACCACATTAATAACCTCATGTGCTGAGAAGGTTTGAAATGGGAGGTGTCATCAGTTCGGTGAGGCTTGGCTGAACTTAATTCAGTGTCATTCACAGGAGAGGCTGAAAATCTGTACCTGCCTGAAGCCCTAAATGGTAAAGGAGGAGAAAACCCCAAAGATAAATGAGAGATGCATGTCTAGGTGAGACCTGAACAGCTGGTGACATAGAGGGTCAGAGACGAGAGTGGTAAATTCAAGTGTGAGGAGTGACTGGAAGACATTATTAACATAAACAAAAGCCCCCGTCAGGAACCAATCAGAAGGGCAAACTCAAATTTGCTGACACGTGAAAAGCAATAAGTAATGCAGAAAAATGCTGTGCTCATTTCTTTTCCATTTTCTCCAACCAGACAATGCACAAAAGAGACTGTACTTGCAAAAAGTTCCAGATTAACTTTACCAACTACGTTGTTTGCCTTTACTGTTAATTAGCGCCAGAAGCAACTCCCTTTTGTTCTTCTCTCTCCCAGGATTCCCCGCTGGATGCTAATGAAGTTGAGAGAGTTCTAAGTTTCACAGTCTGCCTTGAGCAGTGCTATTCTTTTCCACTGGCAATACAGACAAAATAAATTAACTTGGAGGATTTCTCGACGGAAACAGTTTACAATCAAACACCCTACTGTTGACAAAATCGTCATGACTGTCACTTCACTCCTCTCTGCCAACTGCATACTTAGTGCCATTACCCAGTAAGTCATGGAAATATAAAAGAGTGTGGATTACACAACACACAATTGCATAAATATGAATATTTTATAGAACCTAAGAATGTTGCAAATTGTACATGACACGCACTTGGCACTTGCTTCCAGAGGATCTTAAGATCTCTTACCCAGACTAAGTAAACCCTCTCATGATAGAACTTTAGAAAGATGTTTCTGGGTGGATATTCCTGAAGGCAAGTGATGAGGGGGAGAGGAGGGGGAAATATTCTGTTTGGAACTGATTTAAAAATACATAAATTTGTTAGCACATTTTTATGTTTAGGGCAGCCATTTCATTTATATATTTTCCTAAGCGGAATATAATTTCCAAAAACAATTTTTAAAGAACAGAGTTTAAAGTCAAATGCATCTAATTTGGTATCACCTACTATTCTGGATCATTCATGTTTGAATACTTTGACAAAAATGTTAGACCAGACCACTCTGCACCCAAAGTGCCTGTAATTCCTCCACCAGGGGTGCCCTTCTTCCTTTCCCCTCTGTCCAAGACCAGCTCAGGATATGGGTTTTTTTCTCCCTTCTTTGAACGTATTAAGACTGGATCCTTGAAAGTATATCCTTTGACATTTCTTAGAGTCTGTAAGATATGACTGTCAAACTCTTTGTTTGTGTTAATTACATCTATGACAGTTCCATACTTGTGCAAACCCTCCCCTTCTCAGTGTCCAAAACTGGGCTCAGAAGTCATAGGTGCTCCCTAAATATGTAAGGGAAATTATTAAATAAAATGGCATGTTCTTCAGTTTCTATAGAACGTAATATGGAAATGGGAAAATAATAGAAGAAGCGTGAGTACTCCTTTCAGCCAGGTGAGATCACGACATTGGAAACCATAAATTCATACACAAAAACGTAGTGTGTTCATTAAAACTTGCTAATGGAGGTTGGTAAATACTTTGTTAATCAAAATTATTTATCACAAGTGTGGGTATAAATTAAGAAGCTCCTGAGTCTCACATGGTATCACTGGATTATCAGCTCCACAAGGAAAGTTTTGTCTCACTGTACATAGCTATGGTAGGCAGAATAATGGCCCCCAAAGAGGTCCACAATCTAATCCCTGGAAACTGATTGTGTTAGGTTACCTACTAGGCAAAAACAAAACACAAAGCTCAGTCTTAAGATCCAGGAACTGCTTATCATGTTTAAATTCTCCACTTTGACTCAGTTATTATGCTTTATGAATATTTGTACAATGTAATGGCGAAGTTTCAGCAAACCTTTGAAATTTGCAACTGCACTAAACTAAAAAAAAATCCACCCGTTCAAAGTTCAAAATACAGATTTTTATTCAAGAGATGAGGCTGGCGTGATAAAAGTTTGAAACTTCATCTTACAAGGAACTTTATCTTATAAGGGTGGAAGTGGCACCAAGCAATTGACACGCTAACACTTGAGTTTATGAAAACTCATTCTAGGCACAGTACAGAGAATGAATTGTTTGAAAAAGTCAGCAGGAAGACCAGGTAGGAAGTACTGCATTAACTCTAGCAAGGGCTTCAAGGGCTTGGCCTTGGCAAGTGGCCATGGGACTGGAGAGAAAAGGATGAATTCTAGGAAAGTTTATGAGGTAATATTGACAGGAATTGGTGCCTGGAGGAGGGAGAGAGAGAAGTCAAGGGGGATTACAATTTATGAGTTTGGACAACAGGGTGGATGCTAACCATTTAGTAGCTGCAGAGCATGAGATACTATGGCTGAGTATGAGATATATTATGCTTGGTCATAATATAATGAGCCCTGATCTGGACATGTTGAGGTTGTAATGGGGGAGAGGACAGTAAACGATTGTGGGAAATAATAATAATTGGATATATCAATCTCCAGCTCAAGGAACAGATTTTGTTAGAAACATAGATTTGAGAGTCATCAATACATGAGTGCAGATGGAGGCCATTGGGTATGACAGTACACAAGATAAATGTATAGATTAAGAATCTAGGGGAAAACTCTGGGGAACACTGTTTTTAAGGGGTAGGATAAAAGGAGAATGTACACAGGAGACTAAGTGCATAGCCAGAGAGAAAGAAAACCAGGAGAATTCAGTGTTATGACAGCCAACAGACCATTTCAAAATTGCGGATGTAATCCGAGGTGCCAAATGCTGCTGAGAGATGGAGCAAGATGGAAGGGTGGGCATTGAGTTTTGCAATAGGGATACCATTAGGAACCAGAATGAGAATGTTTTTAGTGGAAAAGTGGGGACAGAGGTGTCCTGAGGGATGAGTGCAAGAAGAAGGAAAACAAGTCAAGAAGCTTGACCAAAAAAAGGAGAAGGAAGAAGTTGACTCATAGGGAATTGTGAAAAAACACTGTATTTTTAAAAGAGAGAAACAATGATCTGAAGAGGGCAGTAGAGAACATGAGGTTGATAATTTAGGTTGACTAGGAGATAACTATTATCATGAGGGGATGGATCCAGAACAGAAGGGAAAGGATGTGCTATGGATGGCGGTCCGAGATGTGTGTTCCGCTCTGGTGAGAGGCAGCGAGGAAAGGATGGATGTAGGAGATTGAAGGTCAGTTTTTAGGTCTGACAGAGGAAAACTCATAAACTTGCCATCTGTTGGCTTCTGATTCTTTTGTTAAGTAGGAGCTGAGGTTATCTAAATGCTTAATTTTGAAAAGAGAGATAGATGTTCTGGAATTTAAACCAAACTTTTAATACTAATAAATCCAAAGTCCTCAAGTGGTACCATCTTAACATAGGTTTGAATTTTTAAAACCCTAATCTAGTGGTCTGAAGTAATTTTAAAAGGGATTGCAAACTTATTTGATGTTCAACATTATGGAAAAGCTCATTCATGATACAAAGAAAAAATTCTCAACCTCTTTCTACTCCCCCATGAATCTCTCACTCCTGTAGGTTCTCCAGAGCTTCTCAAACATCAGACACCAAACATGCTTCTTCATACCCGGCCTGTGACCACTTTCTTATCCTCTTCTCATTTCCTGCTCTCTGACTCTGTTATGAATATAAACTGAAGCTCTTTCATTAAATTCTTTTCTCTTTCCTCTTACTTCTCAGGCTTTTTTCTCTCTATCCATTCTCTAGATTCAACGGTTTGCATCAAAAAAGATCCAGGAACAGTTCTGGAAAATACAGAATTTTTCTTGGAAGACTGGGACGGGAATATTAAAAAAAAAAAAAAAAAAGGAACAAGGAGAAAAAACTCACACATTATTAAGTTGTGGGACAGCCATCTCAGTACAAGAGCAGCTTTTGTCGAATGTGATGTCAACATTGGAGAATGACCCAGCATGGCCATCACCTTGGAGTGTAGACGCAACCACTGAAGGCTGCCTCCAAAAGGGGGCAGGTGTTAAGTGGATAAAAGGGTGATCAATAACTCTGAAAAATTGACCATGGCACAGTAGTGTGGCTGACACTGCACAAAATTTGAATTATTGGTCGTGTATGTCATGTATATATTTTAGGCATAATATTCCAGATACTGAAAGAACGAAAAGGAATGAACAGGAATATTGACCACATGACTCATTGGAGACTTGAGGTTAGGTTGAGCCAGTAACAAAATCCCCTTTATGGGTTTTGAACGGGATAATGAAGCTTAGTAAATCCACAGGGAAACAAGGAGGTGCATTTCACTCCTCCATCCAGCCATTGAAGGGATTTTTATCTTTGCACACAAACAAGAGGAACATCAAAACTCCTCCCCTGCAAAGTGCCTAAGTGCCTATTCAGAGTTGTTGTCTTAGTCAAGTACAAACAAACAAACAAAATCTCACTGACAACACAGCCAGATCATTTCTTGCTCATGCAAACTTATTGGTGGATCCAGCAACCCTTCAGGACAGCTTTCCTCCGAGTATGGAGCTTAACCCTCCAGGCTGCTCTGAACCTGTGTCCCTTCCATTGTGTCCACGGCAGGGGAGAGGGTGCTGAAGGATTCTGTGTTGAAAAGCTCCCTTTGCCCTTTCAGAGCCCCTTGCCAGCATTCTCCAGCCTATTCAGTCGCAAGAGTCTGATCTGTGTGATCTTGTTCTCTGGTCCTCATTGCATTTGACCAATGGGGTGTACCACACCAGCAGAAGCTAAATGAGTTTGGGGTGTTATTCATCCACTCGCAGTCTGTGGCGTCATGGTGGCCTGGCTGCATCCCTCTACTGAGGACCAGAACTTTCTCTCTCTCTCTCTCTGCATTCTGATACTGATCCCTTCTCTTGTCTTTTCAAGCCCAGGTGCTGTAATGCCTCCCTACTGTTACTAGACCAGAGTGTACCACAATCACTTGCTGCTTTCTTAAAACCTAGCCCACATGTTTGCAAACATTTTTGCAAACTTAAAATCCAACACACTCCTTTAGTAAACTCTCTTCAGTTGCCCAGATTTTAAATGCTTTGGTCTGAAAATGGCCCATGACATTTCCACTTGAAATCATTGACCAGAATTAGTTACATGCCCTGCTTAACTACAATGGGCCTGGGAAGTTCAATCCCCTCAATTACTCCAGAGGAAGAAGAACCCAATATTGGTAAAGACCAGAAGTCTCTATCACAGAGACCCAGCAATCAATATAACGTGATTTACGTGATAATTAGAGAGAAAATGGTCACTTTGCCACTTTCATCATTAGAAACAGCACATAACTCACCACAATTCCTTTTAGGTGTGAAGAAAACTGGAGCACTTCCAAAAGCAGTGATCAAATGACAAAACTGCCAAATTAACCACCAGTTGGCAATCAGATTGAGATAGCTGTTTCCTCTCAGGTTAGAGAAGATGAACCATTAGCTTTAGAAGAATAAGCAAGGCAAGACACAGACCTCAAGCAGTAGTGATTGGATGTGCCCTCACATACAAAAAGTTGTAGAGTAGCTTTCAGAGAGCTATTACAGGGACCTCACTGGCAGTCCAGTGGTTAAGGCTCTGTGTTTCCACTGCAGGGGGTACGAGTTAGACCTCTGGTTGGGGAACTAAGATCCCACATGCCACGTGGCCAAAAATAAATAAATAAAGGGTCTGGACTTAATTCTTAAAACAAAAAAAAAAAGCTATTACACAACTGTCACAGAAGGGGCAGAAACACAATGTTATCTTTGAAATACTTTGCTGATTGATTAAGACAACCAGACAGAGGTAGGCATAGTACCCAATCCTGAACACATGTGCCGAGGGCACACAGGAGGTAGTACTCCCCTGACTCTTATAGACCACTTAGAATAGTCTATAAGAGTCAGGGACCCCAGACCATGCTCTCCTAGTAACTGGCTGGATGCCCTTGGCCACATCTTCTAGTCTGGTTTCTTATGTGTAAATTGAGGCAACTGGATCAAGGGCCTTTTAACCTGTGATATATGGATATATCATGAGAGCTGTTAAAACAGTGCAAATTTTGGAATATATTTGTATGTTTGATTTTATTTTTGCAGAAAGGATTCACAGGTTTCATAAAACACCAAAATATCCTTTATCTCTCCCCTCAAGAAAAAGGTTAGGACCAGTGGGCTAGATGATGTCCAATGATTCTTCCTGATCTAACATTTGATGATCCCATGTTCATTTCTGGTCAATATATTGGCCAGATGAAAAAGCATATAATATATTCTCATAAAACAATAAAATTGTCTTAGTATAGCTGACGCTTAATAGAGGTATGCAAATCTGAATCTGCATCTTATTTTTTTAAATTTTTGAATATGTCATCTTCAGAAGGCCATAGAAGCATGTGTTACAAATAATACTTTCTGTTTCTTTTTCCATTACTTACTCAGTAATGAGTCCCTCACTTGCTTTACATTTCGTATTTTGATTTTACTCTCAGTGACTCTATACAGAACATGAGGTTGACAATAGCTCCGTCCAAATGAAGTGAGAGGACACAGTTAAACTACTCAAGTTGGAGCCAAATCCTAAAACACCTATTTAAATAACTAGTAATTGTTCTGCCAAACTCTTGTCCAAAGTACAAACTTTAAAATGATTATGAGCCACTCTTAATGAGCCAAGTTTTCTGACTTACTTGTCCTAAGGTACCTAAACCGCCAGCTCTCAGCTTCACTGTCCAGTTGCTTTAATTAACCATAGGTTCAGTTTTACTTGCATTCTAATTGGGTCTTTGATTAATTGTGCATTAAATACTTGGCAGTACACTACAGATAATCTTACAAAGTTTTCATTGCTCCCAACTTTAATTTGTACATAGAAATAAATCTGGGAAGATTAGGATGTCAGAGTATTACGGTTGGTAGTTTCCCAAGGAAACAAAGGAAAGAGGAAAAGATTTAATATGACCCAAAAGCATGATCAATATCTACAGGCATACAGCAGAGGTTGGAAATCTATTTTTAAAACAATGCTTTGTGTTCAGTTAGGGACACTTTCCATCCTGGCATTTTCAGAGTGTATTTGGGGTGAGGCTGAATACTTCTTTCGTCTTGAGAAGGGGGTTGAATGTGCAAATTCTCACAAGGACAGGTGAGCATGTGTCCTGTCAGCCAAGATTAACTTTTGGTAATGGCAGAAAATAAGTATGAAGGAAATTTTGTACTCAGTATTACAGCCTCAGGCTCCTCACTTAACACACCCTGTTTTTGTGCTTGAACACACAACTCTCATTTAGGGATTCTTAGCTAAGATGTCAGCATTAAATTCTTGTCCAATATTGTCTTCCTATAATTTCCACTTTGGGTTTTTAAATTTTTGTTGATGATACATGGGATTGGGCAGGTGGGTTAATTACAAAGTCTATGGTTCATTACCCCACTCCTGCATACCTCAAAAGCAGAATTATCAAAAGAGTGCTCCAAACATGGACTCAGAAACAGGCAAATCCAATGAGCTGCTTGGTGTTAGATGAATGATGTGAACTGGACAGACTGTTAAAAGATGATTTTTCAAAAGGATCATTTTCAAATTCACAAAATCACAGCTGTTGTATAATATAAAATGAACATATGTAACTGGTTCAAACAAGAGGATCAAGACCAGATATATGTAGAATATCAAAAATGCTAAATTTGTTGATAGATGTAAAACTAGACACAAAATGTAATCTTTGTAATGATATTTGGATCATCTTTTCTACAGGGTAGAAATGAGTTGTATCACTACCAGGCAAAATTCATCTGCATTTCTGTAGACAAGAGTCATTTGCATTTCTACCAGGTTTCTACAACTTACAGAGCTGTGGTATAGCCTAGACAAAGGCAATCAAAGGTGTATCCCTCTACATAATCAAATAACCCTGGAGGACCTGCTAGACATTTCCCAGCATTCTATTTAAAAGTACAACCTTAAAAGTTTTTCAAAAATGTACCCAACAAGCTTGCCCTGGGGATCATAAACACCATCTGCTGATATTCTGCTAGATCACAAAAGTGCTGGTCTCATTGGTTTGGCCTTCTTATTTCCATAGGTGCTGCCCAAGGGCTAATTAACCATGTATTTGCTTTGTTGATCGAGAACCATGCCATTCTGAGCTACTCCTAAGGCTGCAGAATTAACTTCTGTCTGGAAGTTTTCATAAGGAGATTGAATTTTATTTGTTAAAGCCTCTGTCATTTGCTATCCAGAAGCTAGGAAACCAAAGTTCAAAGAAACTTTCTCTACCAGATTTCACTGGCTAGGCCTACAAATTTGGGTGAATTCCTTCCTTCTCAATGTCCCCAAAACTTGCTAAGTTTCTTGGCCCAACCGGAAGTGACCTTCCTCACTATCTGTAAGGCCAGGACCTTAAGTCAGGCTAACCCTAAGAGATAACCTTTCTTCTTTAAAATAGTTTGCCATTCTTGATTAAATAACCGTTCTTTTCAAATATGACACCCCTTGAGTGGCCGTGGTTGCACAATCTAATTATATTCTGGTAAAAAGGTGAAGAGATTTGCATTAAGCCTACGTAAATAAGTATATTGCCATGAAAAGACTCAGTAAAAATTGATGATTTCTGAGGGATTAGTGAGAATCAGATACATTTCAAAATGTTTTATTTCACTTTACAAAAGCAGAGTCTACTTATCAGTTAGTGATGATTCAGAAAGAAAAAGGACCTCTTAATATAAACATGAAAAATAGAACATTAACCAAATATTTTAAAAATTCCAAGCAACTAATCACAACAAAATTTCTGTCATTGGTTCATTCGGTCTCTTCTTCTGCTGAATCATGGGTCACCAGCCTGTTTCATGAAGCCTCCTGCTTCCAGACTAAGAAGAGTCCTGGAGATCCTGCCTCAGGCCAGTGGTAGGATCTGACAGCCTTTAAATGATGTCAGTTCAGAAACCTGTACCCAAGAGTCTTTACTTTGAAGAATCAATAGATCAAAGTACCTGCTATAGTCGTTTCCATGAGGACCTAAGACTATAGGCAAAACTGCTCACCTGTACCTTACAGTAGAGCCTTCGGGCCAGCATCAGAATACAATAAAAATTACCTGTAGATGACAAAGACTTAGTGATTAGTATCATCAATAATATCAGAATGCAGGAGAATAAACTCCCTATTGGAGTACAGTACATAGTTGTTTCATAAAGGTTGGATCAGTGCATCCCCTGAGAGTAAGACAAACCTCCAGAGTCTTCTCAGAAGACACATACTGTCTGTAATATTTATACTAATAGCATTGTACATCAACAAACCCAAGAGGAGGCTAAACGTCTCTTCTAATTTGATGACTTTTTCCATGTAGCTCTTGCGATAGCATTGATTTAAGAGATATATAGTACATTAAAATAACTTAATTATTTCTAGCATTTCTCATTTTACGAGGTAAAAAATAAATCTTGGAGATTGCTCTGGGGTCTTTGTAAAATCTCAAACATAGTTTTAGGTGTAAAAGATATCCTGACGTTTTTATTTTATTTTTTCTAAATATAGGAGCCGATCTTGGTAAGGCAAAATCAAAACAGCTGTCAGAGGAGATTTTGAGCACTTGATTTTGATTGGATCATAGGTACCTGAGAACCAACTGCATGGTGACCTATTTAATCAAAGTGATAACAAAATGTTTTGAAATACACATAAAAGGTAATAAACTCTTAAAGAGCCTCAGCTCTTTCACAGTGAGAAAACTTTGTTCTTTGGTTGTTGTTTTTTTTTAACAATCAAGGACATAATACGGTTAACATAATGCGCAAAACGTTGTTCTGGTAGACACAGGTTCTCTACTATGTAGATAGATTTTGCAAAAGGTAAAGAATTTTCTTTCATCTTGTAAACGGAGGTATTATGCAGTAAACTGCATAATACCAACCCATAAAAACTGAGCAACCTTAGCTAAAATTTTAACTTATGCCTTCTTTTCAGATTCAGTTGTTATAAACCGAATCAAATAAAATTTATTTTTTGGGTCTTGCCTTTTTCAAGCTCTTTCATATTCTGGAAGGAACTGACTCACATGAGAACAAAACTACTCTTTTTCCTTAGAAAATAAAGGCACACACCCACTTGCATTTCTCCATCATCATTGCTTGTAGTATAGTCTCAGTCACGTATGTTAATTATAACTCCTGACCGGTGTGAAGATTTTCTATTTCACAGAGAAAACTAGAGAATATATGACTGAGAACCGTCTGTCACTCTGTAGCTTTTTAGCAGAATGACATTGCTTGTGAGTATACTTAACCCAGCTTTCTACTTCTACACTCATTTCTCTTATACCTTCTTAAGGTAGCACAAATGAACATATTCAGTAACATTACCCAAAGATACAGACCCTTGTAGCATATAGAAATATGAAGCTTAAAATAATGCTTAGACATTAGTATTTCAGAATTCCATATCACTTAGAAAATATCTAGCTATCTAAGAATTCTCCATTAATTAGCTCAATTTTATATTAGTTGAAAGTTTTAAATTACCTGAAGACCTTGGAAATTATGTTTAAGCTGACACACTACAAAACATAATTACTACTGATATAAAAAGTTTGCTGGAATAATGATTCAATTTAGTTGAGCACAAATTACTTTTCATAATCTTTAACACTGTGTGGGAGTATTATTAGTTTATTTGATCATGAAACTGACATAATTTTAGGAAGTTCAGACTATGCTCTTCGTGAATGAGAAAATCAATCAACTAAAATAACATACATGCTTTTATGTAGTTAATACTGGTAAATGAGACAAAGGACATAGACTTCTTTTGAAAACCATAATTATTATACCAGTCCAATTTGCCAAACCTATATCTTAATTATGTAAACTTGAATCCTTAAAATGTTTCTAATCTAGCAACATAATTTTTAAGCGTAACCCTCTTAAATTATTAGAAATTCAATTTCATTATTCTGTGGGAGATTTAAGAATATTTTATTTATATAAGTGTATATTTACCTCTATAAACAATCAGAAAGGAGCTCCTTTAATTTAAGTGACATAACAACCTAAGTCATTAATACCCTCTGGAGAAAAGGGAAAAAATCCTACTAACACAATGAGAGGAAAATACCTTTCTCAACTACCCACACAGACACATAGACATGAAGACATGTAGAGAACTTACAGCTTCAGTTCTACTATATCAGTCTCAGGTAAAAAGTAAACACAGACACACAAAAACTCTGTGGCCCACATCTCAGAGAGCTGTGCCCTGTCCCAGAAATTCTTAATTAGAATTCAAAATAGACAAACAAACAAACAAAAAGGACTGAAAATATGAATCCTTTGTTGTATGTCATCCAAGAGAGAATAGATCACTATCCTCCATCTATAGAAATTAATAAACCATGGGAGATAGAACCAAATTTTCAATAGTTGACTCCAATGGGGAGTAAATTAGCTTCTACGTGAACCACCTGTGTGAACCAGAAACAAAGACTAAACACAAAATCAAGGAAAAAGAAGAAAATAAAATAGAGCATCAACAATGTTAAAGTTCTATGGTCACTTGGAACTCAGACTGGAAGCCAAGCAAAAAACAAAAAATAACCCCACACAAGCTTAAGCAGTCCAAGGCACACGCTTCTCCAGCAAGACAGCTTTCCAGGTAAATCCTGACGTCTCAGTGGGACCTCCAAACTAGAAAAGAATAGTTTTCAAATGTAAACCGCTGACTCTCCTAAGAACATAACATAAATGCATGTGAAGGATTTTATTTTCCTCTTCAATTAATGAGGGAACTCTGATATGTAAGCATCTGTGTCTAGAATGTTCAGCTGGATTAGTGAACCATGTCATTTTGCACAGCTTCCGCAAGTCGTAGGTATTGACTGTGTAGACATCAAAGCAGACAGCGGTGACACCATTCTCTAATCCTGTTGATAAAACATCATATCTGTCACATGCTCTTTATAATTTCTAAAGCAATTATATATGTTCCTTATTTAAAATTTGATTTTTATAATTGTTAAAGTACATTCAAAGTTCAGTTGGATAATCAAGCTGGACAATCATCGCCAGTGTCCTGAGTAGTACATCATTGTACAAGGAAGCAGAAATCGTGGGCTGTTTCCAGCACAGACACTGACTAACAGCACTGCCCCCTCTAGAGGTCCAGTATCTCATGCATAAAATGAAAGGTCAAGATGCATGTACTCTGAAGGCCTTTCTAGCTCCACGGTCAATGGCAATGTTCTCAGTGAAAGGTCAGCAGGCCACTGCATTCTACTCAACTGGGGTGCTTGTACAATTAATAATTTTCTGGTATGTTACTTCTACTAATAAGTAACTTGCCCTAAAATGCCTTTTATGTGTGCTTAGGATATTTTTTTCAATATCTGAAAGTCCAAAGTATTTCTGTCATAACTGTAAACAAACTTATCCTAAATGTATTAAAACGATCTTGGGTACTTTTTGTATATCCTACAAGCCCTTAAAATCTGAAGGCTAATCCAAATTGGCACATTTTAGAATATTCAAGAAGACAAATAACTACTTTTAATACCAGCCTTTTAGATTTTATGAAGATTTTGATGAAGAATAATAGTGTATAAGCATTGACAAAACTTTGAAAGTTCCTTTCTATAGAATATAAAGTACTCAATATCTAAATCCAAGTCAGGCGTGGGAGATCAGTGTGTAACATTGGTTGTTTTGTGTTTTTATATTTATATTATAATGTTTAAAATGCAAGTATAACATTTAAATATTGGTCAACTTGATTTTACAAAAGTAAATCCTAAATCACCAAGCTTTATTTGTTCATCTGTTCTCATACTTTTTCAAATCACTGTAAGGAATTACTTATTGTATATTAAAAACTCCCTTACCCCCCCCCAAAATAATAATAATTTTCTGGCCCCCTCTACAGACATACTGAGTAGAATTTGGGTGAGATCCAGAAATTTGCATTTTAAATAATCTCCACATTATTCTTACCCAAACTGAAGTTTAAACTTTTTTTCCTGGGAGGAGAAAAACAGTTATGATTGAAAAATAGTTTTTGAGTTTTTCTGGTAAATGATACATTACTTAGTGCCTTCAAAGCAAAGGTCACCCATATTTAAACTTTTCTGGAATGACATTGAAAAGAAACCAGGTTGTCACTATTTTTAAAGTGGTAGTTTACCACGGTTCATTATACCTGGTATAAGGTTTAGAGTGCATACTCGGCTTCACCAGAGTGTAGCTATAAACCAACGTGCAGTTCCATTTACTCATTTCTATTGCCTTTTACTTCCTTCTTTCTTATAAATGGTTTAAAGAAAATTAATGGAACAAAAGCTGGATCTTTGAAAAAAATCAGTAAACTCAATAAACCTCTCACGATACTGACACAAAAGAAAGAAGACACAAATTATCAATATCAGAAATGAAAGAGGAGTCATCACTCTTGAACCCACAGGCATTAAAAGGTTAACAAAAGAATACTGTGAATAATTCTATGTCCACAAATTTTATAACTTAGATGAAATGTTTTTCAAGACCAATTCCTTGAAAAACACAAACTACCAAAACTTATAAGAGAAGTTTTTTAAATAGGCTTATATTTATTGAAGAAATTAAATTAATAATTAATAACCTTCCAAAATAGAAAGCACCAGACTCAGATGGGTTCACTGGTGAATGCTACCAAACACTTAAGGAAGAAATAATACCAATTCTCTACAAACTCTTCTAGAAGACAGAAGTAGAGGAAACACTATCTAACTCATGCTATGAGGGCAGCATTACCATGATGTCAAAACCAGACAAAGACATTACAAGAAAGGAAAACTACAGACTAATATCTCTCATGAACACAGACTTTAAAATCCTCAAAAAAATTAGAAAATAAAATCCAACAATGTATAAAAATAATTATACATTACAGCGAAGTGGGAAATGCTGTAGGAAACATGCAAAGCTGTTTCAACATTCCATCCTTGTAATTCATCATGTCAACAAGTTAAAGAAGAAAAATAATCAATAATAATCAATAATCAATAATATAATCATGTCAATTGATGCAGAAAGCATTAAGAAAATTAAGAAATTTAATTTAAGAAATTTCAGCACCCAGTCATGACAAAAACTCTCAGCACACTGAAAAAAGACAGGAACTTTCTCAACTTTATTTAAAACATCTCCAAAAACCAGTAGCTAACATCATATAGAGACTAGATGCATTCCTATTTTTTTTTTAATTTTTATGGAGTATAGTTGATTTACAATGTTGTTTTAGTACCAGGTATACAGCAAAGGGAATCAGTTATATATATATATATACATATATCCACTCTTCTTTAGATTCTTTTCCCATATAGGGACCATTACAGAGTATTGAGCAGAATTCCCTGTGCTATACAGTAGGTCTGTATTAGTTATCAATTTTATACATAGTACAGTGTACATGTCAATCCCATTTTATTCCTCCCCCATCCCTTACCTCCTGGTAACCATAAGTTTGTTTTCTACATCTGTAACTCTATTTCTGTTTTGTAGATAAGTTCATCTGTACCCCTTTTTTAGTTTCCACACATAAGTGTTATCATAAGATATTGATATTTGTCTTTCTGACTTACTTCACTCAGTATGGTAATGTCTAGGTCCATCCATGTTGCTGCAAATGACATTATTTCATTCCTTTTTATGGCTGAGTAATATTTCATTGTATATATGTAACACATCTTCTTTATCCATTCCTCTGTTGATGGACATTTAGGTTGCTTCCATGTCCTGGATATTGTAAATAGGCTGCAATTAACACTGGGGTGCATGTATCTTTTTTAATTATGGTTTTCTCTGGATATATGTCCAGGAGTGGGATTGCTGGATCATATGGTAACTCTGTTTTTAGTTTTCTAAGGAACCCCCGTACTGTTCTCCATAGTGGCTGTACCAATTTACATTCCCACCAACAGTGTAAGAGGGTTCCTTTTTCTCCACATCCTCTCCCATTTATTATGCGTAGATTTTTTGAAGATAGCCATTCTGACTGGTGTGAGGTGATACCTCATTGTAGTTTTGATTTGCATTTCTCTAATAATTCGTGATGTTGAGCATCTTTTCATGTGCTTTTGGGCCACCTGTATGTCTTATTTGGAGAAATGTCTATTTAGATCTTCCACCCATTGTTTGATTGGGTTGTTTGTTTTTTTGATATTGAGCTGCATGAGCTGTTTGTATGTTTTGGAGATTAATCCCTTGTCAGTTGCTTCACTTGCAAATATTTTCTCCCATTCTGAGGGCTGTCTTTTCACTTTGTTTATGGTTTCCTTTGCTGTGCAAAAACTTTTAAGTCTAATTAGGTCTCATTTGTTTATTTTGTTTTTATTTTCATTACTCTAGGAGGTGGATCGAAAAAGATCTTGCTGCAGACACAACAAAGAGTGTTCTGCCTATGTTTTCCATTAAGAGTTTTATAGTTAGATACTTTCCTCTTAAGCTGGGGAAAAGGCAAGATGTTCTCTCTCACCAGTCTTATTAGATGCCATTCGAGAAATTCTAATTAGTGCAATAAGACAAGAAAAATAAATAAAAGTTATACAGATTGGACAAGAAGAAATAAAACCACCTTTATTCGTAGATGATATGACTGTCTATGCAGAAGATTCCAAAGAATCTACAAAATAACTTCTGGAACCAATAAGAGAGTATAACAAAATCAAAGGACAGAAGGTTAACACACAAAAGGCAATGGCTTCTTTATAAATGGTTTATCTTTCATTATGGAAAAATGTTAACCCAAATAAATTAACCTTGCCACTCTGAGAAGGTTGTGGCCAAATTGAGGAGAAAATACACCTTCCCCTGAGGAATTAATAATTTTCTGAAAGAGAAGCACAACATATGCTTTTAAAAATTACTTTATATTCATTTTAGATTTTCTTCGGAGTTGGATGAGGGAAAGGATTCTAGTTAAGAGTCAGATATTAACTGGTAAGTGACCTAAATCAAGAAGATGGTCTTGATGGCTGTACTTTAATAACAGACAGAAAAAACTGTATAGTTTGATGAAGGAAAATGGGGATTTATCCTTCCTTTATACAAATGATAAAATGGAAGACTTAAATCTCTATGCTACTTCAAAGGTTCAGAAGGATAGAAGAAATTGTGTTAATACCTTTGCAAAATAATTTTGATAATTTTCTTCTTTCCTATGCATTTAGTTTAAACAAGGGCTATTTATCATTTTCTCTAAACTCTATCTGCCTTTTGATATTTTTTTAATATAGATGTTTAGTGCCTTTGCTCAGTTATTCAGTGGGTTATGACTCTCTGTGCCTGTTCTCTGATGATGTGTGTGTGTCATCAAACACAAGAACTGAGACAGTAATTATTACTCTGTTACTAAACAGCCCAGTAATCGCTGCAATAAAACCAGGCATAAATGTTCCGACCACATCTGGACATTTAGTTTGGCTCCAGACAGTTTTCGTTTATGAAGCCTACTTTCCCCAGCTTTTTGTGGAGCTCCACTGAACAGTTTTCCAGAACCCTGAAATCTAACAAAATCCCCAAATCCTGGAGCTAGTCCCATGTACTTATCTGAAGAGATGCAGCATTAGGAACCTGGAGGATGTTAAGGGACACTGTCTTTAGGCTGGTGCATGTGAGTCCCCTCGAGCCTTGCACTACCCACCATGATTTTCCTGAATGCTCAGAGCCCTCCAAGAGCCAGAAGAGTTCTCCAAAGCACCACATCCCTCTCTTTTATTTTGAGAATGTGAGACCCTTTCTTCAGCCTCACATTGCTAATGATAGAAGAATATCCTCTCTAAATTCCTTCCACACTTACCGAGCAAGCTGAAGCTGCCAAGGGTGGATCTCTAGCCTATCCAGCACTCCTTTCACTGTTCCCACCCCCACCTACACAGCCCACAAAATAAAAGAACCCTAAGAAGCAAAATATCCATTGAAAGGAATTTCTACACATAAAGGCACAAAACAAGATATTGTACCTCTTATTCTTTCAGAAGAGCCAAAGGACCCAAATCTTGGATTATTATGATTACTAAAACCTAGTTAATATCACCAGCTTCACAGAGGATAAAAATATGTTAGATTTCACAGCATTCCCAATTAAATTATATTGTTGGTAATGCATCTTACCTGACCCACAACAAAGACACCATTTGTGTTACTACCTGCGTAAGTGTGTGTGTACGTTGCAACACAGAGCTGGTATGTCGTCCTGGGAACTTTTGTTTTTCCAAATTAGGTTTCTGTGTGAAAGTTCACAATGATCTGAATCTTTTCCTTTCGTTCCTCATTTTTAAAAGATAGCACAAAAGCTGCTAACAAATCTGGGCTTGACACCTACTTGGTAGAATTCAGAAAGGAAAGGGTGACAAACTTCAAACTTCACACCACTTGGGAAGAGGATCTCTTTCAAAAACACCCTTCTGGCCATTGAGAATGATTTGCAATTTGTAAGAGTTCCTTGTCTCTAAACTTATGCTGGAAATATTTCCTCTGGGATGAGAAGCTCTGCCTAAATTGGAAACAGAAAGAATTCTCTTTGGGGAATTCCTATCAAAAAGAAAGAAAAAACACGTCCCATTGCCATTTCTCAATGGAATTCTCTTCTACAAACACATGCCAAGATAATAAAAGATAATATTCCAGAAAGCCTCTTTATACATGGCCCCTTCAGAGGAAAATATATGTGGATTTGTGATAACAGAAGGTAGCCGCTGAAGCACGAGTTTAAATTTACTTTTACTCTTCCTCAATAACGCCCATATCAAAACCTTGTTTAAGTTTAACCTTTGGAGAATTAGTTTTGTAGGATTTAAAATAAACTGAAGAAGTAGAATTGAGAAAGTCACAAAAAGGGGGTGTTAGAAATATTATGTATGAGAGAAAACAGCAATGCCAGCATTCATTCCATGACTCCATGAATCCCCACGAAAATCTAGAAAAAGAAACAATCAGAAGGGATTGTCTATAAATGCACCAGATGTGCACCAACATCTGAAATCCTGCTCTGCCAAGGGGCAGAGAGGGGAGGAAAGTGAGAATCAGGGGAACAAAGGGAATCACAGGAAGAGAGATAGGACGGGGAGCCCGGGGTACAACAGAGAATTAAATCCATCAAAACCACAGTGATGGGGCATTGGACTCCGCCAGGAACAAAGGAGTAGGAAATAAACTTGAAACAGACGATTTTCTAATGAGCTGCTATGTGCTCCTAGCCAATCTAGAGTGGCATTGTTTAGCTAGTAAAACAATATGGAAAATAAAAATGAATGTTTGTAGAAGTTCAAATAGGAAAATAATGTAAGAATCTAATTATTTCACAATTTAGGGAGGATAAAAGAGAAGACACAATAGATTGAAGGGAAAATCGAAATGACCTCCTAGCCTTTATCCTCCCTAGATTTCCACAGGGATGCTACTCAAAAACAAATTAAAAGGTCATGTGTTTAACAGTCAGACTGCAGAAGGATAACAAGGGGCCCTGGGAGAAGAGGGGTGATAGACAGTCTATGGGAGACAAAGTTGGGTTTTGAAAAATTAAATGCAAAATTCATCATTATTTTACCCTAATTCTGGGAAGGATTATAAATCACTTATGCATCTGAAATCCTCACAAAAGTGTGGCAATTACTTTTTGTCCCCTGGTAGAACTTACTTCTCATATTTGTTCCAACATTTTTCATTGCTTTTTAGGAAAACACTTAGTTCTATAGAAATTTCAAAGGTCACCTTTGAAAGTATCTTTCAGATTAAAATGCCCTGTTAGGATTGGGGTTTTTAAGGTTAAAATAACTTCTGGCTACCCTTTTTGAGCTGCTCCCAGCATCTTATTTAAATACAGGTATGTAAAGACAAAATTCGCACTTCCAACAAACTAAGACGCATAGTCAGTCAGCTTATCGCTTGGGTCCAGGAAGAATTTCTAAGGAAAAGGCAAATTTAAGAAGAATTAGAATGTATTTACTAATGTGTATGTTCATTGTCAACCTCATAGAAGACTACCTTGGTTGAATGGGTCTCATAACCCCTTATAAGGCTGTGATCATGAATCCATTATCCCTGATCAGTGACCCCCTCCAGGTCATTCACACCCTCTCTGTCCTAACTCAGAGAAGCATCTGTATGGGAAACAATTTCACCTGATGTATCAAACAAAAGCAGATGGCCCAGGACCCAGTGATCCCAGTTTTAGAAGCCAGACCTAAAGAAAGAACCAGAGATTTCAACTGAGATTTATGCATAAAAATTTTTTATGGCATCTTTTAAAAATTCAGTTAAGAAAGGAGCAACCCCCTGAACAGCCACTAGCAAGGGAAAGGTTAAATAAATCATGATATAGCCATGAGCTTACTTATAAAAACTGTGTCTGGGGAAAATTTAATAACCTGGGAACATGCTCACAATACAATATCAAGTGATGAAAGTAGAATATAAAATTTATTTATAGCATGAAGCTAAATATGTTAAAATAACACACATACACAAACACATGTCTCAGGAAAGGCTAAAAGTTCACATATAAATGAGTTAACAGTGGTTGTCTCTGGGTGGCAGAAACACAACATTAATTTTACTCTTCGTACCACTAAATTTTCCCTATAATGAGCATATGTAGCTTTTAAGATAATAAAATAGTATATAATTAATTTAAATAAAAAATAAGTGAAGTGTTGGTCGTGAGGCTTAAAACAGCATTGAACTTTGACTATCACTTTTTCTTATATTAACACAGACAAATTTATTGCTTTTTTATGCATCTCAGATAATATATGCCCCCTCAGTTGAGATGGAATTAAATGGAATAATTTAATTAAAATCACATATTTTATGTGCCAAATACAACTGTAGCACAAAGTAGGTATGAATGAATGCCAGCCAAACCTGCACACATACAACAGAAGTAGTCAGTGATGTATCCAAAAAAAAAAAAAAAAAAAAAAAAATAGCCCATTCCCGATCAATATTTCAACTGCTACTTCTCCACGGGCATGGGAATATCACACTCACACTTGATTTTTAAGGTCCCACCATTTGGGAGGGGCTTCCAGATGCAGGAAACAACCCATCCTTTGTTGGATTGCCAGATGGCATGGAAAGCTGTGAAGAGCCCCTTCATCATGGTGGCAGAAACATGACAGCAAGACATACAGAGATGAAAATAAGGGAAGACCTAATACAAGAATAAATGATCCAGTACCTAATTCTACAGCAAGCCCTCACATCAGTGCTCCCGGAATAAATTTACAGCATATCGTTAAAACTGTGTTTTCATGTCCCACAAGGACATAGACTAGATTACACTAAGACAAAAGCATCAGTGTGTCAAATGCACAGATAGGTGGCCTAAGGCAATGAGAAATACGTTTTCATCTCATTCTATTAATATTTTATCTGAATTGCCTTTCTTGTTGTCTGGTGCTCTGTGATCACATGCAGATGAGTTATTCACAGCCAGGATGCTACTTGGCCTTTCAGATTTATTCTTCATCATCTCCAAATAAAATAGTTAAGCTTTATATAGGAATACAGCACAAAAGCCAAAGATCTTATAATGCATTTTTTACAGTAAATCATTATCATCCATCTAGAAAAGCAACATGGTGGAATATTTCCATTTCGTTGGTAAAAACCTTCAAGAATCCTAGATAAACCTGACTATGTAGGTGTTCAATATTTTTAATGCAAAAAGATGTTAAATAAATGTTTACAAATGCTTACTTTAGATTCAAAATCAGTTACTGTGTGAAACTAAACATGTGGGAAAGAGTGGCTGAGAATGTTTTACTTTTTAATTTTACTCTTTTTGAAAAAAATTTGAAGCTGGCTGAGGATCAGACTAAGACGGACTTCAGGCCCTCCTCCTTGGGGATTTCCTTACGGAAACAAAACAGAGATGTTGAAAGAAGGCAGGATGCAAAACAATTACCAGGAAACAGCCCATGATGTAGGATTTCCCACATTGCAGATCTACCTGGGCCGGTTCTGAATCCCGCAAAGGATCCCAGGAGGCACCTTGGTTGGATAGGTCTCATAACCCCTGATAAGGCTGTGATCACAGTTCCATATCCATCCCCCAGCCTGTGGTGTCCCCATACACAGCCGTCAGCCAAATACAAAATCAGGCTGGTGTTCCCAATGTGGGCTAGACCTTGGACCACTGTGTTGATACATTTATCTGGGTGAGCCTGAGTTTCTCTTCTGTCCCAGCAAATCCTATCTCAGAGGGTTGACTCAGATCAAAGGTCGCTCCTTGTCTGTTCCCAAATTCAGGAAATAGCCAGGGAAGGAATGCCATGAGTTCAGCTGAAGAAGCACACAATATCGGCAGAGGTTAAAGCACAGAGAGAGAGAGGGTTGGCAAGTCCTTGGGGTGGGGAGGTCAGTTACGGTCTGGTCAGAGCTGGGAGCTCACAGAACCCCCCCCACCTTGGTTTCCTAGCACATCCCTGGCTGCTCCCCCTCAGTCTCTCACTGAAATCCCCTCTCGTTGACGCTGAGGCTGGAGAGTCCCAGACTCAATCCCCGTCTTCTTTCTCTTTCATGTACAGTCTCCTCCTTTCCATGGGTCCATCTATGCATCTATACATCCGTCTATACATCTATACATGATCTATACATCCGTCTCTCCAGCCCCAGCCTCTCCACTGCTTCAGTGAGCGCATCCAACTCCCTATGCCACAGATCCACAGAAGTTTCTGGAAGGCATGCATACCTTATCATATTCAAAGCTTATTATTTTCTCCCCCAAACTTGCTCCTTTCATTGTTCTTCCCATCTTGGCAAATGGTACTACCCACCCACAGAGTCACCCGGACCTCAAATCTAGAAGCCATCCTTCATTTCTCTCTTTACCCTGCAGTTCATGTGTAATTCATATCTGCCAGTTCCATCTCAAAAATATACCCTGATCCTACTCTCTCCTCACCAACTCTCCTACTTCTTCTGGCGTCTGAGCCATCCAGATCTCTTGCCCAACAGATGCAGCATCGCACCTGGCTCTGAGCCTCACATCTAGACCCAGACCACCAGGCTTTGACTCTTACCTCTGCCCCTTATTAGCTGGGTTAAATCTGTGCCTTCGTTTCCACAGCTGTAAAATGGGGGAAGTAATATTTCCCAGTCCCCTGGGGGTGCTGAGGGGCACATAGTGAACACCATCTCACAGGGTCTTGGTCTTCAATAGACCTCCTGACCGGTCTCTCCTCTTCCACTGTCGTCCCCTCACAGCCCATCTCCTTGGCGGCAGCCAGGGTAAACCAACATAAACAGATCACATGGCTCCCTCGCTTCCACATCACCCTGCATTGGCTTCCACTTTTTATTAGAATCAAATCCACCTTCTTTCCTGGGGCGCACGAGCATCCCACGTGCCGCGGAGCGGCTGGGCCCGTGAGCCATGGCCGCTGTGCCTGCGCGTCCAGAGGCCTGTGCTCCGCAATGGGAGAGGCCACAACAGTGAGAGGCCCGCGTACCGCAAAAAACAAACAAAAAGAACAAACAAAAAAACAACAAAAAAAGTCAGGTTATAAAACAGAATCAAGAATTGTGTCTGTATGAATTTTCCAGGGCTGCTGTAACCAAGTGCCACAAACTCTGTGGCTGAAAACAAGAGAAATTTATTCTTTCATAGTTCTGGAGGCCAGAAGTCCAAAATCAAGGTGTGAGCTGGGCCACGCTCCCTCCGAAGGCTCTACGGGAGGACACTTCCTCGCCTCCCCCAGCTTCTGCTGGTTGCCAGTCCTTGGTGCTCCTTTGTCGTGCTAGCGTCATTCATGCGATGCTCCCCCGTGTGTCTGTCTTCACATGGCCATCTTTGCATAAGGACAGGGGTCATACTGGATTAGGAGTCCACTCTACTCAGATGACCTCATCTCACTTTAACCACGTATGTCTGCAATGACTCTAGTTCTAAATAAAGTCATAATCTAAAGCTGAGGACGTCAATGTATCTTTTTTGGGAGACACAGTTCAGCCTATAACAGTCTCCCATGTTAAATTAAAGAACCTATGTCTTTTTCAACAACAAAAAATGAATGCATCTCTTTATGAAGCCATACATACACATACTTTTACCTGAATGAGATCTTACCCCACATGCTGTTTTCACCACCGCTACCACCTCCTCCCCAGCTCCCCCCATCACCCCACTCCCACTACCAGGTGAGCGATGTGGACACCTGTGTCCTTCCATACGCCTATATTTACCCATAGGCTCCCGCCCATGCCTTTGGAGACATACACTCATGATGTAAATGTGCATCTTCAGGTGAGGGTTTAGTTTTTTAAAAAATAAAATATTTGCTGTGCCTTTTCTGAATCTTGTTTTTCTCACACAGTAACATCTGGGAGCAATCCCTTCAAGCCGTCTAATAAGGCTCTCTATCATTATTTTTAACAACCGTGTAATACATTCTACAGTGTGGGCATTAGTCAAACATTAACCGTGATTATCTTCAGATACTTGCGGACAGGGATGCTCTTCCATTATCTCTGTTTATCTGAGCCTAGCACGGCACCTGAGATAGGATAGCTCTCCAATAAACATGTGTGTCTTTGAGTTTCAGCTAAAGCATTTTTCAGAAATGTCAACTCTAACTCCAGTAGAATTGAGACCTAAGTAATCTCATTCCTGCCTGAGAAGGACACTGACATTTTAGGACCCAAGAGACTAGTGTTTAACATTCTACATAAACCATCACATTTAGTTATCCTAGGAGTTCAAGGGGGTAAATTTCCCCTAGAGATAAGGAAGGGGTCTCTGAGATGTGAACACCAAGCTGTGTAGCCTAGTGGTCAGACTGAGGAGTCAACCCCTCTTCTACTGATCCTGCAAGAACATCACTCGGGTTTCATAAGAGAAAGCTCATCTCATTTGCTGGAACTGGCTCAGAAAAATTTAGATTTGGTTGTTCCCAAACCCACATTGCAAAGTTTCATGGCTATTGAAAATATACAAAACAATGAAGCAGACCAAAAATTTTTGAAGTTTTGGCTATCCAGGTTGCAGCCACTCTGCAGAGAACTGTTTTAATTCTCCTTTGCATTTAAAATCAATGACTTTAGAGCCAGATGTGTTACACAAAAAGGGTCTAGATTCTAAGGGCAGAATAGAAACATTAGCTCATACACGATGGGGCAGTGAGTCATCAGGAAGTGGTGAGAGAGGCAGGAACCTGGGATTTCAGGCTCTGAATTGAGGGCGGACAGTGGTGACCCGTGAAATCTTATCAGGGCTAAAGTTGCTATGTATGCCTGCCATCTCTGGGAGAATATTTCCTAGGAAGATGTTTGAGAGCTTTTAACAAAGATGCCATATGAAATTTCCATTCCTTTAGTTACTTATAAATTTATGTGTGACTTTGACAGATGCTGTAAACCTTGATGCAAAAAGTGACAAAGAACCATTGCAATTAGGAAGGGATGTGAATTTCAAAGGTGAGTGCCTAGAATTTGCCTTTCTTACCTTCCTTAAATAGCAGATAGTAATGTGGTTCTCAACCCAGGCTGAACATCGTAACCACGCAGAAGGCTTTAAAAGTACTGATGCCTGCATCCCAATTAAATAGTATTGGATGCAGCTGAGCATCAAGATTCTAGAAAGCTCTTCAAGTGACTCTAATGTGCAGCAGAAGTAGAGACCCACATCCCTAGAAGATTAAAGGATTAAATCTTTAGTTTAAGAAGTGGAAAGAATTAAAATTGCTAAAAACTAGAAGGGCTGTTTGTGAAATAAGATAATGTTAAGAATGAGAAATAACCTCCTTCAAGTGGCAACACAGCCTTCTATGATATGATCCACACCTCGCTCTTTAGCCTTCCCTCCAATTACTTCTTGTACTTTCTTGCAGCAGCTGAACTGAACTTTCTCTGCATAAACCACACCATTTCTCTCCTCCGTTCCTTCATGTGTTCTTACACCCTTTCAGGAATCTCTCCTTAAAGACCTGTGATCGTTCTTGGCAATTCAACCCATGGTCTATCTCAGTGAAGCTTCCCTAGGATCCTCTAAGGTGTGAACTCACTGCATTGCATTTAGTGATCTGTTCTGGTGCAGGTTCTCCACTTGACACCAGTGAACATCCTAAAAGCAGAGATTCCACCCATTCATTTCAGGTTCCCATCACCTATGCGAGCAGGTGGCCCATCAACAAATGATTGTGAGATGAAGTCAAGAAGCAGGGCCATATTAGGAAGCATTGTAATATCGATATCATCAATTGTAACATTGGGAAATGTATAGTCTTGACAGGTATACACATTTGAAAGAAAATTTGCTTTGTAGATGATAGCATCCAAAAGCTTAGATGAGAACATTATGGAAAAGGAGGGCAATATAGAATTAGTTGCATTTTATACAGTGTTTATAAATTTGTCTGCTTTTCCCCCCTTTGTCCTTATTTTAAAAAGCCAAGTAACACTCTATGGGGAAGCTTTTCACAATGTATACATGTATCAAATCATGATGTACACTTTAAAAATCTTACAATTTTATGTGTCAGTTATACCTCAATAAAGCTGAAATTTTTTTCTAAAATGGTCAAGTAACATAAAAGCATTTTAGTAGCCAGGAATTTTTTCCAGCCTGTTGGAAATATAAGATACTCAATTTCTACAATTGGCCCTTCAGATGAAAGGCTTTCCCTTGGGGAGATTCCAATGCCCTGAAACATGGCTGCAAACATTTGCTGACCTGCCAATCATCTCTTGCAAGCAAAGTAGCCAAATGGCAGTGACACTTCAGAAATATCAGAACCTGGTAATTTATTCCTTGACTGTCTTCCCAGACAATTAAGAACCGAACATCTCCTGTGTGCTCAGTAACCCCTGGGCTACTCCTTTCCAGCAACTTCGCAAGAGACTCTGTCAGAACTCCTTACCAACAATCAAGTCTGAAAGAGAAGTCTCTGGAGAGCATTTGAGCAAACAGTGCTGGAGCCCAAGCAAGGGCAAACTTCTCCTGCCAAGTGCAGCACGTGCTGTTAAAGATGAAGTTCTTATCCAGGGTTTCTCACAATCGTGTGGCACTCTGGATTAGACTTTGCAGAATGACAGCAATTGGACCAACAGCGCTTGGCTGGCGGATGCTTTATGTATCCTGTCAAGCTTAATGTGGCATTCTCCAGGCGATTCCGAAGTGCTGGGCACGTGGCGAGCCTGTTGAAGGCTGTCAAGGGTCTCACAGGATGAGGATGGAGCAGAATCACAGGGTGGTCACCATTCAAAGGGAGTCAAGAGATCATCTCTGTCCACCCCTTCATATTGCAGATGCACTAAGAGAGACGGGAGACTTAATGGTTTCTTGCTGAAGGATCACACAGATAAGTAGGTATATGCGTGCCCGATCCAGATTTGCAGGCTTAACTGGAGTTCTCTGCCTGCATGCTCTAAATTGGCTGTTTGCACTGTCCAAACACAGCAGCTGCTTTTCAGAACTTCATTTGACTCTTCACCCTATAGGCAGCTTAAGGATGACTGACTGTATCAACTTGGGCAAGTCAAGTTGGAGCTGTACAAATGGTTTATATCCAATCATTTCTGCTGTGTATCCCTAATACGGCTCAACTAATCCCCGCTGGCATCCAGTTATTTTGCTGTCACTCACCAAGTCTGGCTGACCCTTATCTTTGATCTAAAAATCCTTGAAAGTTAATTCTTGGAATTTAAAGAGTTTCCAACAGGTATGTGAGGGTAGAAGCACTTCTATTAAGATCTTTGTCTCTTTTTTTAAAAAAAAATAGGAATAAAGGAGGAGATACGAAGCCAAAAGGAAATATAATTATAGTTCTCTTTGCCTTGCCTTTCATCTCAGAGGGAAATGTGGAGTCTTGTGTAGCCTGTGGGTTGATTTCAGCTGAACCACATTCAACTCATTAGAAGCTGTTAGGGTATTTTGGAAGAGACTACAGAGTGGAGGTTGTGAGTGAAAAATGAAAATGTTTTGTGTTCTAAAACAAGAATAAATTGTCTTCAAAATATAGAGACAAAATTAAGAGAAAAAAAAGAAGTATGGTCTCAGATTAATTTCTTCCCCCCACAACCCATAGGTAAGATCTATGCACAAACAGTGCCTGAGTTTATACAGGCACCTGTGTACCCTGAGTATGTATTTTCTCATATGGATCACGATTTCATAATGATAATAGCTGTCCCCTCCTGTTTGAAAACAAATACAACAGAAGTGAGTTGGCAGACGCAACTCTTGACCTATACCTCCCTCATGCCCAAATAACTTATCCATTGTTTTAAAAGAATTGTCATCTAAATAAGAAAAAGGAGCAGCAGCTGCAAGCCGGGAGAGCTTCCTCTGGGGCATTGGAGACAAAGTAATGACTTTGTCATTGAAATGAAACAACGGGAGGCCTTAAATCTTCCCTCCAGGAACAATTTGACATTTGCTTTAAAAGGAGCACTATTTATTCCTTACTTGGAGGATATACATACACAGAGTCCTTTTCTTCATTAAACTGCCTTGAAATGAACAAATCCTCTGACAGATTTTTTCATTCCGAACGCTTGAGAAATGGGCACAAGTGATTCAGCATGTGAAACAAAACGAAACATGGCGCCTCAAAGTGGGACAGCAACTGTTTCGTGGATTCTAAGACGACATGATTGCAAAACACACTTTTGTTTTTCAAATGACTGAGAAAAACAAATTGTAAATTAGGTTACAGCGGATGCCTTAATGACAGTGTGAATTAGACGCGTGAATTGATCACGCCATTCTCTCCTTACCTGAACGCCTCTGTTCTATTCTCTGGGTTTTGGCGATTTCTCTCACTTTTGGTTGCGTTGGTGGCCCTGCACCAGGCAATCCGTCTGCATAGATTTCAGTAGTACTTTATTTCCACCTACTTCTTCTCTTGGGCCCCTCTATTAGTCAGCTTTTGATAAGTTATATGTGGTCAAAACTACCACCAAAATCCCAGGGGCTTTCAACAGCAAAGGTTCTGTTTTCACTGGGTTCAGTGTGCTTTCGGGTTGGCTGTGACAGCTCACCTCCACAGGTCCTCATTCTGGGGACCAGACTGAGAGAATGACCCCTGCCAGGGACGTGCCATTCTCATGGAAGAGGGAAGGTGAACAGTGTGATGGCTCCTAAGTCTTCTGTTCAGGAATACGTACATTGCTCTGTTCACACGCCACTGACCAAAGGAAGTCACGTGGTCAAGCGTGGCGTGATTTGGCATGAAGTAAGCTCCTCCTACAAGTAGATGCAAGAAGGAGGGAGGGATCCGGTAGAGAAGGGCAGCAAATGTCTTGAACCAATATTATAATCTGCCATTAAGCCTTTGGCGGTCCTTCTGCGAGAAATAGGAGACTATGCCATTCTACTAAAAAGCCATGTTTGCTTTGCTAACAACACATTATACCCTGCTACTCTGTTTTCATGCCTTTTTGTGTATTTAATAAATTTTCCTTTAAATGCCAAATCATATGTAATTTTCAGAGATCTTTTCACCGTCAGATAAACTCAACTATATAGTTACTGATCACACTCATGACTCACTGAAGTACCATCAGTGTGACAGCCAGGACCAAGTCTACCTGCACATGGGCAATGTCAGCTGTGTTGGCTGTTTCTTGGTTGACAGCAAACATAAGACATCATCGTCTGGAAGATTGCACATTTACTGAAATGTGGGAAAAAATGGAAATATTACAATCAGCGAAAAATGGTATTTGTGTGTGTAAAATAAGATGTACTGATTAGTCTTTAAGTGCTCTGCATCTTGTTCCTCAAAGTATGGTTTGTGGCTCAGAGCAATTGATGTCCTCTGGGAGCTGGTTAGAAATGCAAAACTGCTGGACCCCAACCTAGACCCATTGCCTCAGAACATTAACAAGATCTGCAGGTGATCCTGTGCTCAATATAGTGTGATAAGTAGTATTATAAATGGCATTGGCCTCAGAGCTGTGAAGTGTATTACGCTAGAGTGAACACACACACACGCGCACACACGCACACACGTGCACACACACACGCGTGCATGGATCATGGGGACAATAGGATGACTCCGCTCCCCACTCCTCTCTGCATCCTGCAGCCCCAGTATGCAGGACAAGAGGAAAGAGCCTCTGAGGGTTATTCCATTCATCAGAGAAAGTGTGATGACAAGGACAGATTAGGTATCTCAACCCCGGATGCACATTAAAATCACCTGGAGATGTTTTTTAAAAATGTTTTTTAAAAAGATGTTTTTTAAAAATACTGGTTCCTGGTCTCCACCTTCAGAGATTCATTTGGTTTGGGGCATCCGTGTTTTTAAACACTTCCTAGGTGACTATGGGTGGGGTTTCTGATGCAGTGGGGGACAGAAGATCTACTTGTGAAGTGAGCTGCTTGTGAGCTAAGAACAGAGCTGTCAAGCTCTCCTGTGAGCACATGAATCCTCACTCAGGATTCACTCAGCCATTACTCTCAGGACCACTACATAAATATGTTCAAATTTAGGGACAGGAAAGAGGAAGAGGTTAGATAGTGTTTAGAGCCACCAGGAGTCAGGATCTGAGTAACACACCCAGGACTCCTGATCTGATCTGATTACTCCTTGAGCCTCAGTGCTCTGCTCTATTAAATGGGCTTAAAAATACTAACTTCCACCTGCCCTCCTCTGTCCACATTTCCTGGGATTCTGAGTTTACAAAGATGCTCTTTACGGGATGAAACTTATTAACTGTGCTACACAGATACAAAAGCGTGCTCATTTTTGTACACATTTTTAGAATTATTCTTGGATTATTTTATCTCTTGAAAGAGGTACTGATTATTTATAGTTAAAAGAGATTGCCTCCTACTTTATATCATTTGAATCTGGGTAGACAACCTAAAATCAAGAGTTTTCAGACTGGGTTCCTTGAGACACTGGGATTTACTAAATCTGGATTGAAGTAGGACTAGCTTTTTTTTTTTTTTGGTGATTTTATTTCCACACTTTAAATTTATGAGAGGATATTTTATCTGAATTTAGTTTTTTCTACTTCAAAATTATGTTTCCATAGTATGATGACATCATGTGGGTCTGTGTAAAGGAAGCCTAAAATTACAACAGAAAATAAGCAGTAAAAATATTGCCACTAATGGGCAGACTATTTGGAATAGCATTTAACTATTTTGGTGTTATTATCATTTTTTCTGAGTTAATCTAAGTATTTTTTTACTGTATATATATATGGGGGGTGTATACATATAATATTGATAGTATTTGCTTTTCCATGTAATTAAAGAAGTATAATTTAAATTTCACACATGTATATGTATGCATATATATATGTATATACATGCATGAACACTTGTGTTCACAGATGGTAATTTTGAAGAGGTGGTGAACTTCTGCTCTTTTAAAAACTTCTTAGGTTGTCAAGGTCATAGATATAGAATGCACCCCCCTGTTCCAGCTGAGAGCTTGTAAATATGAAGACATGGGGTGGATTACATTATTACTGGAGCAAGAAGACTTTCTTCATGTATTCTAACTAAAATGTCTAACCATCTGAGTGGATTACAAACGTTAATAACAATCAACCAGACTTCTGAAGAGGAAAAATTACTTGCACTGAAGCTACTGACAACAGACCTTTTACTCCAAAAGGATAAAATATTCAAAAGTGAGTATGAATGTTGGTGACCCTGCATTTCTTTGCTCAGGTGTCAACACTACACCTTTGGGAAGTTCCCAAAAGACTACCCCTGCTTGACGACTTATGAGGAAATGTGGCAGTGATCATTAATCTCAAGGGGAAAGTGATGAGTGTAATGAGAAGAGATCTCTCTAGGAATCTTTACTTTGGGAGCTAAAATAGAGCTGATTGGGAGGAAGAAGATGAGGTCCCTATATAACCTTTTCCACTTTTCATCTTTCAACTGGTGATATTTTGATCAAAATGTTCATTTTACCTCGAATCCAAGTGTATGCTCTTGGAAGTGAAGATAATATTAAGATTAAAAGCAAGAAGCCCAGGGAGTTCCCTGGCGGTCCAGTGGCTAAGACTCCATGCTTCCAGTGCAAGGGGCACGGGTTCCATCCCTGGTCGGGGAACTAAGATCCCACATGCTGTGTGGCACGGCAAAAAATAAATGAATAAAATAAAATCCAGTGTCTACTTATTATTATTATTTTAATCTTTAAAAGTAAGAAGCCCAAATCTCTTCCCTATGTTGGTAGGGATAACATAGCATAAAAGAGAGTACCTTCATGAAAGAGAATGTCCTTGGGCTCATCTACAAATAGAGCGTGAAGGCAACCAAGAGGCTGCAAAGGACCACATTCAACCAACCAAAATTCCAGGAAGAAGTGCTAATCAGAATAATGGACACCTTTTTTTTTCTTTTGTAGATTTTATGGAGGAATGGTAGGGGGTCAAGGGAGATAGGATATGTGTTGAGGTATATTCTAGAAACAACTGGATGCTACCCACGGTCTTAAGGGCTAATCAGTAAATAGATAGTCCTTTCAACTCAAGTAACAAAGAGAAAACAAAGCTTTGATCACTTCAAAGGAAACCAAATACCACAAATGGGAAAACCTTAAGGACAGATGGAAAAGGAGAGTGTTAGCTTGTGAGGGTGTAATAATAAAGCAGCCCTTGCAAGACACAATAAAATGAGCCCAAATACCCTATATGCATCCATGGTGTAGGTTTCTGCTGCAGTTCTTCATTAAGGATGGCATCAAGTCCACAGTCCGAGGGAGGTGAACCCTTTGGCGTTGGATGCGGAATGTGGTCAACTGAAGAGAAACCAGATGCAACACTTAAAGGGTGCAGAGTCTTATCAATTTAAGTCAAGGCATTAAAGGCTACGAATCATTAGGATGCTAATTTTTAAAAAGTGGGTAAAGAGACAGCACGAAACATCAGGAAGCATGAAAAGTGATGCTCTGAGAAGTCCTATCACCTATGAGCCCATTGTTCTGGACATGGTGCCAGATCTCTGTCTGGGTCCAGACTCTGCAAACATACCCTGGATCTTGAACCACTTTCCAGAACTGAGCCTTAAAGGTAAGTTAGCTCCCTCGGGACAGTTAAGCAACTTTGTAATCAGGAAGGTGAAGAAAAAAATTCAGAGATAATGAGGCAAATCTAACCCACAATATGAGTACTTCTGTACTGAATTTAGGAGTGAATTATGTAATCATCATTTTTTTAAAAAATCTGTGTCATTTAAATCACTTGAAAAATCTATAGGATTTCAGCATATCAGAGCATAGGACATATTGGCCCAGGGGTTTGATTTGAAATTTTCAGTTGACTGTAGACTTGTGGTTTCAGTGTGAAAGGAAGAGGATTTGATTAAGTTTGTAAAGAGTTGTTGATAGTTTATTAGAACTTGGCTTATTCACTTGTTATATTTATAAGAGATGAGTAAGCGCTTAGAAGGAATTTGCATATTAGATTTGTAAGTCTGTCCTGTGGGAGATAAGAAATATTTCAGACATATTAAATTTCGAGAGTAGAGTTTTGAAATGCTTAAGGAAATTTAACTAATTAAGTTTCTAAGTTTGATTGGTTGTTTAGGTGACTTCCATTTGTTTAATCCTATTTGTGTAATTTGTTTAAACAAATATTCATAAGCACAAGAAGTTATTTTATTTTACACCAAAATTATTAAATTTATTAGTTAAAACAAAATTTGACATTTTAACTTAACAGCTTGAGAAAAAAATTAATTTTCCAGTTTAAGAAATGAGCATTGATTTAAACAAAATTATTCTAAGTAGTCTTTTCTCAGATGAAATCTTTACTAAAATGGCCTTTAAAAAAATCTAAACTATCGTACACCTCAAATAGACTCAGAAAGAGGTCACATTTTGCTTTGAAATATCAGTAGGGTTGTTTTGGATTTTTTAAATAGTCATTTGAAGACTGATCCTAATATTGCAATGAATTTTAAAGCCCCTGCTGCACTGAAGGCTATATTTTTTAGTATAGTACCTACGTTGCAACCATTCACCTTCCACTCAATAATAATGTAATAATGATATTTTTAGCATTTTTGTTTTTGAAGCACGTCCACTGGCTGTCTAATCAGTGTTTGCTACATAGCGACCAGAAGCAATTTACAATCTGGTTCTTATTTATGTCCACTTGAAAACTGGAGGCACAGGCACTCCACCAGCATCATTGTCAAGTGTCCTTAGACTGGACAGCTAAAACTCTTGCATTTTTAGGAGGCTTTTTTTTCCCCTTGGGGCTGGAGAGAAAAGCAATGGCTTCAAAAGCTAAAAGCTCTTTAACAAGAAAAGGGCTCAGCACCACATCTAGCACGCAGTAGGTGCTCAGCTTATTGGGGTCCCCCTACTCTCAGCTCCCTGATATCAAGCCTTTTTTCTTGGCCACGGCATGAGGCAGGTGGGATCCTAGTTCCCCGACCAGGGATGGAACCCGTGGCCCGCCACACTGGAAGCGTGGAGTCTCAACCACTGGACCACCAGGGAAGTCCCCCTGACATCAAGCCTTCATTGCCTTATACCTCCAGGAGGATAAGGAGCCAAGACGGAAGGCAGGAGCCTTAGAGGGTTTCAGGCAGTGTCTCCGAGACTCAGAAGATGTGGCATTTTAGGGCTTCATGCTTAACCTGCCTCCCCTGGGCGTGCTCAGCCCCTGGAGGACCCACCCCGGGCAAAGCAGGAACACTCTTCTCCAGCACAGTGCCTTTCTTCAAGTTTCTCCCCTCTGGTCTTTCCTGTGCCTCAGGGGTCCCTCATGTGGGAACCCTGCCCAGTTCACAGAGCCCCCAAGCTCTGGGTCAGCGTCCTTATCCCAGGGGATCCCTGTACCCAGGGGACCATGGATGGGTCTCAGGGGGAGTCCTTGAGCCTGTGTGCCCAAGTGGGGTACATGTAAATACTTATGGAGAGAGGATGCCCATTAGAGAACAGCTGCCACCCTGTTCTCTAAGGGCCCTACAGTCAGAAAGGTTAAGGTCAGCACTCCAGATACTTCCCAGGTCCTCCCACTGGCAAACCCCCTGACCTCTGTCCATTTCCTGGGATCTCTCTGAGCTAGCTCTGCAGGCAAGTGGATGATAAATCAACCCCAGCAGAGATGTCAGGGGCTGCCGGGGCCTCAAGTTACTCTTCAAGACTCGGCATCAACTGTAGAGCAAGAGAGTCAACCATGGGGTGTGTCAGGCAAACTGAAGGAGATGAAAATGTCTCTGGATATACACAGACTGAAAGAACTCATCACAAACAGACCTGCACTACCAAACATTTTAAAGCTCTTCAAGCAGAAGGAAAATGACAACAGAATGAAACTGCAACCTGTACGAATTAATGAAGAGTACTGGAGAGAATCTGTGACCTTGGGTAAGGCAAAGATTTTCTAGATACCATGCCAAAATCATGATCCATAAAAGAAATAAAATTATAAGTTGAACTTCAGCAAAATTAAGAATCTCTGCTCTTTGAAGTACCCTAGTAAGAGAATGAAAAGATAACCCACAGACAGGAGATAACATTTCCAAGTCACGTGTTGGATAAAGAACTTAATTTAGAGTATATAAAAGCTCAGTAGGATGATTTGGATGAGACCACACAGTAGGCACCCGAATGCTCGCTGGACTGATGTGCCTTCCATCGCCCTCCACTCTGGACAAAACCCTTTGCACTGACTCATTGCTCACAGCCTCCGTCCCGCCCCGCCCATGGGCCGGCCCCGCAGGAACACAGGGATGTGTCACCACACCCACTCTCCGTGAGAAGACCCTTGCAGCTTCAGGGTGGAGAGGGCTCTTCAAGGTGACGGGGCCAGCCAGGGTCACAGGTGGGACTTGCTGCAGCACGCTGCCTCTTCTGAGCAAGGTGACCAACTGCCTTGACATTAGCCCAGAAAGTCCTGCGTCTTGGGAAACCTCTCAGTCCCTGAAAATGTGGGTGATTGTCCTACAAATGAAAATCCCCAAATTCCCCTCTTCGGGGGAAGCATTCAGAGCTCCGTCCTAAGCCAAAACAAGGGAGTGGCCCAGAAGTCTTTTAAAAGCGTGTCATTTGAAAACACACAGGAAAACCTTTCGTGTGGAAAACGGCTCTTTTTTTTGCAAAAGATCAAAGTGGCCCTCTGCCCTTTTGCCAGGGACACAGAGCACCAGCTCCTCTCTAAGTGGCAGACGTGGCCATCTGGTGGGCGGCCGTTTTTGACTCAAGCAGCAGCTGACTTCACATCAGAGTTCAATAAAAAGTTATTTCCCCTTCAGGCTGTCATGTTCTCATCCCCTTGTTTCCCTAACAACCTCCTCCGAGCCCAAACATGTTTCCCTTCATAGTGAAGCTAATGCTGCTCCAGTCATGGGGTAACATCGACCCATTTACACACCGCCTTATCTCTGAGCCTTCAGCGCCCTCGTGGGATCCTCCAGGGTCTGGGAGAGGCCTGGCTAGATCACCAAACCTCAGCCCCTCCAGAGAAAGAGCAGGGCAGGAGGTGGTCTCAGACCCGTCCCCTAACATCTCCTTCCAGTGGGATAATTGTGCTGCAGCCCCCAGGGATGTTGGAGTCTTCGTTGTCACGACTGGGAGGTTTACCACTGGCGTCCAGTGGGTCGTGGGCTGGAATGCTGCGAACACACCCTACAACGCACAAGACAGCCCTCCACTGCAAAGGATCCAATGTCAGTGGTGCCGAGGGTAATGGGGGTACTCTCAGGGGCTGGTCCTAGGGCACTTGGGAGACTTTGAAGATAACATAGCCCAAGGCTTGCACATTTATCACCTTCTCTGATGAAGATTCTCACTGTTTCTGAGAAGGAGAAAAACATCTTCCTTTTAGAGGGAAAGAGAGAAGAGAGTATGAATTAATAGCAAAAAATTTCAGTCTATAGGAAAAATATATCTCCTACCCATCCCAGGAATTAGGAAGAATTAGAGCCTAATAAAGGCTGTTGGCAATGATCTAATGATGTTGATTATGTCACTGATGGTTTTCCAGCTCTTCTCCCTGTTATAAGTGTGTAATACCCTGTGACTAGGAGAGGAGGGGAAAAGGATGTTGTATTGGTGTTGTTTTCAGCAGTATAATGAACTCTCTTTGAAACACTTTGCAAATTCCCTTTAAAAATTTATTGATACATCCACACAAAGACTTGTGCCAAATGTTCATAGCAGCATTATTAATAACAGGCAAAACAATGAAAATGCCCATCAACTGGTGAATAGATAATCAAGATGTGGTATAGCCATTCCATACAAGGGAATACTGTTTAGTAATGAAAAGGAATGAAGGGGCTTCCCTGGTGGCACAGTGGTTAAGAATCCACCTGCCAATGCAGGGGACATGAGTTCGATCCCTGGTCCAGAAAGATCCCACATGTCGCGGAGCAACTAAGCCTGTGAGCCACAACTACTGAAGCCTGTGCGCCTAGAGCCCGTGCTCTGCAGCAAGAGAAGCCACCTCTATGAGAAGCTTGTGCACCGCAATGAAGAGCAGCCCCCGCTCAGCGCAACTAGAGAAAGCCCGCACGCAGCAACAAAGACCCAACGCAGCCACAAGTAAATAAATAAATAAAATTTTTTTTTCAAAAAAGGAATGAAGTACTGATACAGGCTACAACGTGGATGAACCTCAAAAACATTATGCTAAGTGAACGAAGCCAGACAGAAAAGACAACATATTGTAAGATTCGATTAATATGAAAAAAATAATTTTTTTAAAAAGGCAAATCTATAGAAATGGCAAACTAGTGGTTGCCTAGAGCTGGGAGAAGGGGGACAGGGAATTCACTGCAAATTGGCCTTCATGATCGTTTTGGTCTAGTGGAAATGTTCTAAAATTGAATTGTGGTGAAATTTGCACAAGTCAGTAAATTTACTAAAAATCATTGAATTACACACTTAAAGCAAGTGAATTTTATGGCATGTAAATTATACCTCAATAAAGCTCCTGTCTAAATATCTATCAGACTTGGAAGGAATTTTTTTCTAATCTTTGGTAGAGAATGTTCTAGAAAGAATACTTAATTGGGAAAAAAAGACATTCATGTCCTCATCTCGATTCTACCCCTAATTAGCTGTGTTACTGAAGGCAAGGCTGATTGCTCCTGGACTCAGTTTCCCAAACTGTAAAGTGACCAACAACCCTTGAGTTACTGTCCATCTCTCATGCTGTGAGATTTGGTTAACTGACTACTCACATTTCAACAGGAAGAGCAGCTCCTGCAGCTTAACTCGTGAGCATAGGTCATTACTTTATAATAATCAAATCATGTTTGAAGCCCACTTCAGTTTATAGAGAGTAGGTGACTGTGCAGATATAAGTCAAGTCCAGGACCACATGGATGGCTGAGGCACTCTCTCTCCCAAACCCTCCCTGTTAGCCCTCAGGAGGGGCTCTCCTTCCTATCACTACCCCAGTCACAGACGAGGGTGTCACAAATGAGGATGTCTGCTGTCAGGCCAGAGAAGGACCAGCGCGGGGTCTTCTCAGTCAGGTAGACTCATGCCCCGGGGGGTTCCTCTTCCCCTCCCACGTCGGGCCATGGTGCCACTTCACCCACTTTGGACCACAGCCTGGGACATGAAACAAAAACACAGACCTCATTTCCCGAGGCAGAACAGTTGCCTCACCTCACCAGGCTCATCCTGTTTGGGGGATGATGGATGAAGGTGAGCAAGCAGGATCATCCTCAGGGCGGCTCCCGCCTCTTCCAAGGGTCAAGGACTGCAAGCCCCTCACCATTGTTCTGTGCCCATATACCCAAAGAGGAACTAGGAAATATCCACCCCACCTATTGGGGGATTCCCCAGGCAGAACTGTAGCCCCATCAAGTGAGCTGGGACACTAGAGCCTCCATGTGCAGTTGTACAGGTTGTTGACTGCACAATGATACGCAGCCAAGGGGACAGGGGTAGGAGGTGAAATCCACCTGTGTTCTGCTTGCTAAGCTCAGTGCCCCATGTATGATGATGACCACGCAGAGGAGGGACACGTTCTCCTAACTTGAACCAAGACACCTAATTTGAACAAAAACACTGTACGGGCCAGATGCAGCCCTGCACATCGCTGTACTGTGCCCATGGGGCATCAGATCTTCCCTGCTCTGTGTCTTCTAGAATCTCAGGAAGGGCTGCTCCTGCCCTCTGCCCGCAGCCTCCTCTCTGGCTCAGACATGATCTGTTGGTCAAGCAAGACTCAGATACCTCCTGGCTGTTCCAACTCCCACCCCAATCCCCTTCCCTCCCACCGCTCCATACCCTAATGGCTCCAACTACCCTCCTTCTCCTTCAGTCAAATAGAAAAACCCTCATGTAAATGTTTTCAAATACACCAGTGCCTCTAAGGTGCAGCTGAGAGCTCTTCATGGTGCAGAAGTGACATAAGACGAGGGCCCTTGTGATGTGAGTGCACGGTCTGGCTGGGTGCAAGCGCTGTGCCAGGATCTCAAGGATCTCACAGGACAGCTCTTACTCTCCTTATTTCACAGATGAGAAAACTGAACCTGCAAAAGTCAAACAACTCGCCAAAGCCACAGAACTCAGGGCCGTGGCAGGTCTAGTCAACTCCACACCTCCAGGTCCCTTTGATTCCTTAGTAGACTCTCCAGAGTTAGCTTTCCTCTCCTTTTTGTCTTTCAAAACCCACCCAAGCACCATTCCCACTGAGCACCGCTCAGATGATTCCTCGCCCATGATGACCTTCACAACAAAACCATGTAAAGAGGGCCTCTCCTTCTAAGCTGCTTTTGCACTGCCCTTTCATCATGCATCTCATCCCCTTTAGGGACTGTAATCTGGTTACTTTTCAGTATGTGTCTTTAAAGTGTAAAAGATTTTTTAAAAATTTTTAATTAAAAAAAACCAAACTGATGATTACCAAAAGGGGAAGGTGGGTGGGGTGAGGGGAGATAAATTAGGAGGTTGAGATTAACACATATATACTACTATATATAAAACAGATAATCAACAAGGAATATTCTGTAATAACCGATATGGGAAAAGAATCTGAAAAAGAATGAATATATATATATATATGTAGAACTGAATCACTTTGCTGTCTACCTGAAACTAACACAACATTGTAAATCAACTCTACTCCAATATAAAATAAAAATTAAATTAAAAAATAAAATAAAATGATTTTAAATGATGCCAAAGATGAAGTCCCTTCATGAGACATTTTGGGGAACCTAAATTTATTGTCCTGGCCCCTAAGTCCAAGCAGCCGAGAAAGTTCCATATTTCTGAATTTTGCAAACAGACAGAAAAACACCTTCTCACTACAAAGGTGGAAGAGCATTGGTCTTACCTCATATCTTTTTCAGATCACTAAATGAATGGGAGGCCACCCTAACTCAAAATATTTTCCAAAATACAGTCCCTCCCACTCCTGAATTCCCACGCATTTCATACATAGTGATGATAACCCCTTCTTCCCAGTTATCTGACATGACAACCTTCCAAGGAGAGTTCGCTTAGCAGGTAGAGGAGACTGAGCTAGGCTGCATGGAATCGGGAGGATTTGCTAAGAAGGCCAAAAACTTAGGGCATCATCAGACAGAGGTTTCACCCTTTACACCAGCTGGTGGCTGACACCGTAGAGCATCTTTGTTTCAATGAGAACAAGAAGGAGAGATATACAGCAGTCCGGACATAACTAACTATCTCTTTTACTGAAACAATCCAGCTGTGTCTTTCTATACCGTGTTAACTTCACGAATCCTCTGAAATAATTTGCAACTCTGTCACTGAATTACTAAACTAGGGGGCATAATTCTTCCAATTCAGCATTTCAGGCAAAAAGGAAGAGGAGAAAGAAAGAAACATCTCGCGGCATCTTTCGCTCCACTTTAAAGAAACTGAAGACTTGTCCTTGCCGAAGAGCGAGTGCTACATCCTGAGGGCTGTCACAGCTTCAAACGCGCTAACACGTGTGTTCTCAAGGGCATTTTCCTCTCCGTGGCATGTTGAGGACATTACAAACTTACTGACACAGTATTTCAGTGGAAACGTTTTTAAAAGATTATTTTGTTATAAAAAAAAATCCAACAAGCGTTTTTGAATACATGTTGGCCTATGTGAAACAACAGATGAGACTTAGCAACTTGGGGAAAAGGTAGAGACTGCAAAGGTGTTGCCTTCACCCACGAACCTGGCTGTGAACCTCAGAGCAGGCTTGTTTCTTTCTTCTTTGGGATCTCCTCCTCCTGAGTATTCCTAGTATATACCAGAGGTTCTGAACCAGGGGTGATTTTGTCTCCAGCGGGACATTTGGCAATGGCTGGAGACATTTGGGCTGTCCCAACTGGGAGATGCTACTGGCGTCTAGTGAGTAGAGACTAGGGATGCTGCCCAACATCCTACCATGCCCAGGACAGCCCCCAGCAAGAGAATGATCCAGCCCCAAGTGTCTGTGGTGTCAGAGCTGAGCGATCCTAGTATAGAGAGAAGGTAATTAAGGTAATTTTATCTGGGTTCAGATCACTGCGAATGAGACATGCTTTCTGCCTGTGCTAATCTTGCAGTCTACTCAGGGCACATAAGCACACATTCCCAACGTAATGCAGGGGTGCTCTCCGTACAGCGAGCTCTGTACTGGGGACTCTGTCTTGTCGGGAGCAAGAGGGAATGTACTTGACACAATCAAGGACTAAGGACAGGCCTGTGATGGCAGATTAGTAAGAACTGGCCAAACTAAGGAGAAGGGCAAGGGCAAGCAGATGTGTGGACACCTCCGAGCAGCCCCACCTTACCAGGTGGGAAGCAAGGGGAGATAGGCAAAGCTCCTGCAGTACCAACGGATGCCAAACGAGGGCTCTGTCTGGTGAGCCATGGCTGTGAAGGTCATCACCCTGGTGCCTAGGTGGATATTGAATGTCAGCGGGGAGGCTTGGAGAGACAAGGAGACGAGGTGTGAGGTTACTCCTGGGGAGAGAGGAACTGAACATAGGAGGTGGGTATGGAAAGTATGGATCAGAAGCAAGAATTAGGAGGTAAAATCTTAATGACTTTGCATGGAGGAAGTAAAGAAAAGGAAGGCCCTAGCATGACCTCCAAAATTCTGGCTTGGGTGACTGGTGCTTCCGCTGGAGAACTCTTCAAACTTCCTAGCCTCTTGGTCCCTTGACCTCCTCGCCTCCGGTGACCATTCTCCCCTCCCCCTCGGCCACCTGCCCGATAGTCATGCCTTATTATGGGCAGAAATTTCAATCAGAACTTGAGGTTTCGGTCCTCCATTTCTTGAGTTCCTCCTCCTCTGCTTCTAGAATATTTGCTCAGCCGTCTTGATGCACCCAAGCACCTCGTCCTTTTCATGCCACCTCTTTCGCACTCTCTGCTCGCTGACTCTCTACACTTCACTTTTCTGCATGTCCAACTTAAAGTCCTTGATCCACTAATAAAAACACTCGATGACACTCTCTGCCCTTTCCACCTCTCTCCTTTCATTGTCCATACCTGTCAAGACCCTCTTCCTTCCATGAGATCTCTCTGTATTTCTTCTTTTTTTTTTTTTTGGTGGTATGCGGGCCTCTCACTGTTGTGGCCTCTCCCGTTGCGGAGCACAGGCTCCGGACGCGCAGGCCCAGCGGCCACGGCTCACGGGCCCAGCCGCTCCGCGGCATGTGGGATCTTCCCGGACCGGGGCACGAACCTGCGTCCCCCGCATCGGCAGGCGGACTCTCAACCACCGCGCCTCCAGGGAAGCCCTCTCTGTATTTCTTCTTACACCTGCATGTGATTCTACAGTTGTCTCAAAATGAAAGTTTTCATTTAAAAACCACATCTTAATCGTGGAGGAGGCCAACTCTCTGGCACGCCTACAAGTGAACAACTAAAGTTACTAGATATATAATCAGGCTGATTCATGATCACAAACCTTGCACGGAACCTCTCCCATTTGTCCTTTTCCTCTCCTTTGCTTATCCTGTATTTTATTATTGATTCACATGTATGTGAAACACATGTAGACCATAGGTTGATTTTTGCCATGGTCTCTGGGACAGAACAAGCCCACTTTTAGCATATGTGCCAGAGAAAGTTACACCCCAGTCAATCTTCAAAGGACCCCAGTCTGTCTCCTGCTTCCACCATCCAAGGAAACATCTCTCAGCAAGTTCCCCAAAGTCTCCATCTGCTGAAACCAAAGGAAGTGATTGAGCTATTACTTGACCTCTCATTAGCATTTGATACAGTCCCTTCTCTGAAAATATTCTTCTCTGTTGGCTGCTCTGAGTCCTCTGTGGCAGGATATGAACATGTCAGCCTGTGGGAAGATGGGAACTTAGCCACTCTGGCTTTGTCTGCTCGTTTTGCACTGCCTGTGACCTTGGTCCTTGTGACCTCTCAGTCAGCACCACTTTCACAGCTCCCACTAACTCCTCTGCCTTGTCTCCCATGAGGGTCAGGAACGCTGAATGTGGAGAAATGCTGGCAGGAACAGCAGTGGAAACCCTCCATGTACTTTTTGTCCCACACATTCCCTTAACCCTGCGGCATCCTCGCAGAATGGGACTGAGCCTTCGGGGGGGTCTAAATGCACACCTGTATGTGAACTTCCAACGAGAGCTGAGGGTAGAGAGGGAAACTAAACCCTCATCAGGGCACCAAGGCTGCTCGCAACTCTTAGTCTGTCATCAAAAAATTGGGGAAACCCCTTAGTTATGACTCACCATGGTAGGTACAGGAAACGAGTGGTGACCAAAACAAACATGGTCCCCGCCCATAGACAGTTCATGGTTGGTGAAGGACAACGGTTTGTTAACGGAGACTGTGTTTTCCATCAGTTCCCTTCTCCTGCATTTTACCTGGGCATCTAGCTGCCCAGGTGATAACTACATGTCTCAGCCTCCCTTGCAGTTTGTTGTGGACCTGGCTAAATTTTAGCAACAGGATGTGAGCAGAAGTGAGGCATATCATTGTGGGCTGAATTGTGTCACCCCCAAAATTCACAGGTTGAAGTCCTAATCCCCAGTAGCTCAGAATATGACCTTAATTGGAAATAGGGTCTTTATAGAGGTAATCAAGATAAAATTAGGTCCTTAGCGTAGGTTCTTATCCAATATGACTGGTGTCTTATAAAAAGAGGAAAATTGGACACCGAGAGATGCACACAGGGAAAATGACATAAAGACATATAGGAGAAGATGGCCATCTCTAAGCAAGGTGAAAGGCCTGGAACAGATTTTTTTCCTCGAAGCCCTAAGAGGGAGCCAACCATGCCAACACCTTGATTTTGGACTTCTGGTCTCCAGAACCGAGAGACAATAAATTTCTCTTGTTTAAACCACCCAGTCCGTGGTACTTTGTTTCAGGAACACTAGCAAACTAATGCAGGTTCCACTTTTAGGTCATGAGCCTAGAAAGGGATATGGGTGAACTTCCTGGCCCATTTCCATCCCTGCTGGCCCGCGGATGACTAGATCTAGAGCAGACATCTTTGGTCCAGGGTGGAAACGACATGTTGATCTGGTAGAACCACACCTCTCTGAACAGAGCACCCTAGACTGCTCCACTCTGGACTGTTACAGAAGACAGTCTATCTTTTCTGAGCAACTGTGTTTAGGGTCCCTTTGTTACAGTAGCTTAACCTATATCCTAAGTGATACATCTTGCATAGAGGCCATGGCTAGCTGTAAATAGATTGACGTGTGACTTCCAATGAATTACACTTGGCCTCTCATCATTGTTATACATTATTCATCATATTTATAGAATTTAAAGTACATCCTGTCATAGCCACCCCTGCCTCCTAAACCTCCAATTTCATTGGTCTCATCAGCTAACTTGGTTTTCACTGCCAAACTTACTTCTCTTTCCATCTGCAAATAACTTAAAACATCTCTTCCGAGATTTTTTTCTTCTTATCTCCTCAACCACAATATTCCCTTTAGTTCACTCCAATCTGGTTTTCAAGTTCAAAATGCTTTGTGGAATACAAGTCTGCCACTGCATGATTCTTCTTTTCTTTTCAACCCAGGCACAGTTGAATGTGACTCAGCCATCATCATTACAGGTAAAGCACTTTCCCAAAATACTCATCCACCTTTTCTTTCTTTTGCTTTGAAGTAAAATCCCCTTTGAAATGAAAGGGACTTCTTCCCAAAATAGAATCCAGTGACAATGGGACTTGGCTAGACATTTTTGGCCTTTTGAAAATGTCGACATTAAAATGCAGATCTGCTGTTAATTGTTACCTAGATGCCTGATTTTTCTTAGTCAATAGAAGTAAAAGGAAAAAGGCCAAAAAGAAAAAAATACTAGCACAAAATGCTAATTAAACTCTGTCTTACTTTAAGGAAACTCCATGGCAAGAATTTTCTTTTATCTAAGCTGGAATATCTGGAGTAAAAATTTTGAACATCAAACACAGGTTGTTTCCGGGTTTTCCTTACGATGAATTCCATTGTTCCTGAGCCTTTTTCTCGTACAGACAGCCTATGAAAGTTCAAATAAGGGATCCATTCTGCATTTCAGATAAAAATTAAAAATCACTGAAGCACTTGTCTACAAATGCAAATGAATGAGTCAGTCCTACATTCTTTTTTACTCTAGAATGAAGAGCAACATGGATACATTTGAATCATCCAACAATGACATAACTTACCTTCTCTATGATCCCTCTTTACTTACACAATTTTAGGCTCAATGGACTAAGCAGAAGACAAAATACGGAAAAATTGTATTTCTTTCCCTGGCTCTGTCAGAGAAAGAGTGTGTGACCTTGGGAAAAGAAAATATCCTTTCTCTGACTTTGCTTCCTCATTTGCAAAACAGAGAAAGCAAAGTCCCACTAATTTACTAATAAATTATCTTATTACTGAGTGTAAACACTGTTATTGTTTAGCATTTATTTTTGCAATCTGTCAGGACATTTTGAAATTTCTGCATGAAATATACATCTTAATGCAGTGTTTATCCTTCTCCCTCTCCCATGTCCTGTCAGAGGCAAGGCAGAATGGCGAACACATGGGCCAAGTAAAGGAAATGCTATTTATTTTGAGATGGATAAAAGGAAATATAATTAAGCTTTCTAAAAGCCTTCCAAATAAACTTCCCTTAAAGAAAGAATGGAAAAGAAGATTGTAACTGATGAAAGTAGTGCATCAGTTTCCCTGACACTGGAGATGAAAGGCAGACTGGGGTAACCAACAGAGAATCTGTGCAGTGTGATCTAAAGATGTTACAGGATGGAGGGGAAGCACCAGAAGTATGGATCAGATACTTGTCAGCATGGAGAAACAAACTCCATGTCTGAAACCTGGAGCTCAGATTGACAATTGGTATCAATGAACTCTTTCTCCTTCTCTCTCACTCTCTTTCTTGTCTTTATGTATATACAATTAAATATATATACAACCTATGTTTTTATTTAATGGTGAAAAGCCAAGATGTCTCACAAAAAGGAGAGAGAAAGTTCTACAGATCTGCAGACCCTTAGAGAAAGATTTCCTTCTGCTACATATGCAAGCTATCAAGGATAGCAGAGGATCCACAGCAAGTAACCACAGAGGTCTGTGTTGTTCGTTGGCTAAATTCTGGTCCCTGGCAAAAAAAAAAAAAAACTTTAGTAAAAACAAGTACAAGCATAAACATACTCAACAGCCCACATATATTTTTAGCTTCTCTTCAGGTTACATTTGCAAACTAGTTCATAAACTCCACAAAATGAATATGGCTTATATTTGTTCCAAAATTTTTCACCCTGCAGGAAACTCAAGCTAAAGCAAATCTATATTTATTTCCCAGGACTCTATAATTCTACTTCCTTTGAAATTACACATATAGGAAGTGGTCACCCTCTTAGGATCATTAATGTTCCTGAAATGTACCATCATAGAAACTGGCATTTTAATCCTTTTTAAAGTATATGTGCATGATTCAACTTATCAATAGCCTGAACACATGGAGGGACCCCACTTTGAACTGATTGTGGAATTAACTGTTAGGTGTCAAAAGAGATAAATTTTTCAAGATGTAAATTTCCTCTCTCAAGGGTTATATGTCTTTATTGTAAAACAAGACTGTGAGTTTTCATTAAAGAGTGAATATTTTGTGATCTATAATTTATCAACTGTCACCTACACTCTGTGTTGATTATTTTCTTTCCTCCTTTTCAACATGATCAATTATGAATATGGTATTAAGCCTGAATCCATCTAGCACATTATTCTTGAAAAAATAATATACAATGTTAATCTGCCCATAGAATAACATATTACTATGCAGGATAATCAATTACAATTGATTTTTTTGGTTCATTGTCTTTCAGTCAAAGACAGTGAAGATCTGAAACATACTCTTGTTAAAATAAGGTTCTAAAAACTGGAATAAACATGAAACAATGATCAGAAATGGAACAAAATTAAAGCACAGTATAAAATCCTTGTAATAAAAACAGCCTTTGAATCATGGATGAGCATAAATTGAAAAATCTATTGCTTTTTTTCTGTAGACATTTCTCAGGATAGTGTCGTGCTACCATTCATCAGAGTTACTTATCAGAGATAGCCAGAAATAATTTATCTCAGGGAGAAACATTTCATTATTAGGTGTGATACAAAGCAATATTGTTATAGAGACATTCTAATCATCAAGTTCTCTCAGCCTGTTCAAAGTTTTCATAAAGGACATCCACACATATGCATGAGAACCACGAAACATCAAAGCAGTTCATGATTTTAATAATAATATAGTTGATAATTTATATATTTTAAGTATAATTTTCTACAAGCTCATCCCAATTCTTAAAGTTTAAATTAAAATGTGCAAAATAAATGTTTAAATGAAATACACCAAGATGATAACAGTGGCTAATTTAGGGTGGGTCTCATTAAAGGTCATTTTTATTTTATTTAATGTAGTTTCTAAATTTTCTGCAATATACAGTTAATATTTTATAATAAAACATTTCAATATTATATTTAATTTTTCCAAATTTATTAATATTTTCATTACCTACAAAATGTCTCCCTATATATGGTACTTTATGTGAGTCAAAGTCTTTAATAAGATTCTGAGGTCTACAAAATTAAGCAGAATATGATGAAAATTATTTTCAAACTCACGTGTCACAAGTTGAAGGAATGTGTAGATGAGCATTAATATCTGTAAAAACATCCTCTTCTCCTAGAAAAATATACCCTAAACTGAAAATAGCAGTTGTCTCCATGGAGATGGGAGTGAAAGTGGATTTTACTTTCTATTTTACACGTACCCACTTTTAATCTTCACATTGCTTTTATTTCTGTATTTCTTCTATTTGAGAAAAAAATCCTTCTGTTTTCCTTGAAAAAGTTTGACTTTTTCAATGAAAATCCTACATGACTCACAAATGAACACATTTTCTGATTGCACAGTAAGAACTGATGTAGAAAAAATTCAGTTTGGAAACTCTGCAAACTGAAGAAAAGTTTAGGAAGTCACTGAGGTAATGAGTATGGGGTTTCTTTTGGGAGTGATGGAAATGCTATAGAATTAGATATTTGCACAACATTGTGAATATACCACTGAATATTACACTTTAAAATGGTGAATTTTATTGTATGTGAATTGTATCTGAAGATGAAGGAGAAGAAGAAAAAGGAGGAGGAGGAAGGGAGGGGGAAGGAGGAGGAGGAGGAGGAGGGGGAGGAGGAGGAGGAAGAAGAGGAGGAGGAAGAGGAGGAGGAGGAGGGGGAGGAAGGGGAGGAGAAGAGACAAAATTACCTGGGCACTTTCCCCCATAATCACTGTGTCTCCTTCCAGCCAAAAAGTAGAACAGACGCAGGACGCTCAGGACGGCCAGCAGAGGCTGTAGAATTCTCAAGCCCATCCTATGCACAACTAAGACCTTTTTAACCAAATTATATTGTACAGGTAGACACCTTGGCTACACCAAGAAGAGACTCTTAGTGAAGACATTTCACCTCATGTCTGAAATATCCTCCCTAACCCAGAGTTAGAGACTTTTGCAAGACCATGTGCCTTTGGCCTGGTCACCCTGAGACTTTTATCATGTTCTATAGCCATGTGGATGCCTCTATCAGCTGGCTTTTGCTGAAAATTTAACCATCTCCAAATTTAGTAGCTTAAAACGACAGCCATTTATGTAGCTCATGATTCTTGCAGGTTAGTCATTTGGGCTGGGGCTCAGTGGAGCCCCACTCAGCATCCACATTCAGCTGCAGGTCAGGTAGGTTGGCTGGCTGTGAGCTGGGGGATTGGGGTGATGGCCACATCTCTCTCTTCATCTGGCAGGCCAGCCCAGTCATGTTCACACAACACAGCAGGCTTCCAAGTGGACAAGTGATGCTTGCAAGGCCTCTTGAGCTGAGCCTCTTAACCAGCACAGGCCACTTCATCCACATTCTTGTGATCAATGAATCACAGCCCAGTCCAGACACCAGCAGTGGGGACATAAGCTCCACCTCTCAATGAGAGGAACCATGGCATCACCTTGTGAGGCATGGGATACAGGGAGGGGAATCACTGTAGCTGCTTTTTGAAAGCAACCCACAACATGCCCCTAACAGGAGACCCCAAAATTGTAAACCCAAGGAAATAAACATTCAAAGGCTCTCAATTCACAAGGAACTAATCTTCCTAGAGGGACACAAGGAACATGATGATTTAATGACTTCAATGCCATGTATTATTCAAAGAGAGAGAGTTTTCACTAGAGACAACATACCCAAGTGAATTGAAATGCATCTGTATCCCTCAACATTGTGTACCCCCTTTTTCTTTAGAGCTCCTCAGTTACTATTTTAGGTAGATAGAAGGAAGTTTGATTCAACAGGGAGGAAGGCTGTAGCCCTTATGTAACCTCAGATGAGGATTGCTGAGGGAGGTCTAGGAATGGACAAGGGAGACTTAGAGACATCTCAATGAGTCTGCGTCAAGAGAAGATTCTGAGTTTTTGGTATTTAAAACAAAGGATTATTTATATGCTTGAGTTCAGCATCCCTCGAACATGAGGCTATCAGGTCAAGTCACATGTTTCTCCAGATCCATTTCATGTGGCTTAATTTTATAGGGTGAAAGCAAATAACTGGGAAAATAGCAATAATCTCAAAATAAAAGAAGAATTGAGTAGAAGCACATCAGAATTGGTGAGTAAATTTATGAAAAATACTTCTTTTTGGGCTTCATTCTCAGGTATTATGACCCCAAAAGTTTGGGGTTTAGTACAACAACCTGTAATTTTAGCAAGTGTCCCAGTTTGACCAAGTTTAGTTTTATTATGTAAGAAATGGGACTAATTGTATCTGCTCCATGCCATTTAAAGGGGTGAACAAATAGGCATGGATGGGTGCAGCATGTTGACCTGAGGTTCCTTCAAGCAGATCTTATAAGCCAGATTAATCATAGAGGAAAAAACTCTGAAATAGTCAAGCTTATATAGGGCACATTCCTACCTTACTTTCCAGGATTTCTATTTTCTCTTGCCATCTACTGATCACGCATTAAAGCCTAGTACCTTCATGTTACCCCAGGTATACTGTAGGATTGCACACAACTGCAAGTTACAAAGACCTCAAAAAATAATACTAAGATAGAAATGTATTTGTTGTCAGTAAGGACCCCAGCACTGACATGAAACCACATGGGATTCCACTTTCCCCACCTCACCTTGTTGTCACTATTCAACTTCATGGTGTGAGGTGGAACTGGGTCTCCAGCCACCACTGGAAGAAGGAGAAAGAAGAAGCAGATATCCCTTTCCTCTAAAGACACTTCCTGGAGTTTGCAGTTTTCACTTCCACTCACACCCCATTCATCAGAAATTAGTCACATGGAAAGGAAATCACTAGAAAAGAAGACTGGAAGATACAATCTCTGTCTTAGACTGAGAGATGGGAGCTGAATTTCTATGGAAGAAGGAGAAACAGAAATCATAGGACAAGAAAAAATCCCTGACTTAACCAGGCTATGTCAGAACATCTACCCATGTTCACAGCCTATAAAAAGTTTTATGCACAAAGGTGTTCACTACAGGACTAGTCATAATAATAGTAAATATTGAGAAATACATCAAATGGTCAACAATGGGAAATCATTAAGTCAACTATGGTACATCAGTTTAATGAAGTAACATAGAACCATCAGAAATGTTGGTTATGAAGATCACATAATCATTTTCAACTTGAAATAGCGTCTAGCTGTTTCCAACTTCTCTCCTAAATGAAGCACGAAAACTCATAGCACTAAAAACTAAAATGAGGGACAGACTGATTCTGCAGTCTTGGAGGAAATAGCCATATGTAGCACGAAGAGTTTAAGGTAAATCCACCCAGGCTTCAGTTCATGGCAACCTCAAATGGTACTTTATAAAACAAATTCATTCTAAAAGTGAAAACAAAAGGACTAAAAGAAGAAGACATTTTCCATCCCCTAAACAGCATCCCAAGACACTGACATTCTGGCCCATAATCCCAGGCCACTCTTGAAGCACCGGCAGATGAGTGGGCTTTACTTCCCATCAACATTCCTATGCTCTCTTGCCATTGTCAACTGATATCTACACAGAAATACAAATCCCAGGAAACAGCTTGGCAGGAAGTAAAAAGGAAGATGCCAGCAGAGCCTTGGTGCTTTCTGGTTGATGCTGTCTCAGGGGTAAAGCTTCAGAGGTGGGGGCAGAGACAGAGTCTTGACAGCAGTGCAAGCCAAGAATTGTAGCTCTTCATATACTTCATTGGATCTGAGTATAAGAAACTACACAGGCAGGGTCTCTCTCAGGAGAACAGATGTGCAGGAGGAAAGACTTAGAGACTGGGAATCCTAGCAGGAGGACATCAACAGCACCCGCTTCCAACTGTAGGTTCAAGGAGAGATCCATTCATCTCACAAATGGGCAGAGAGAAGATTCAAGAACACCCCCGCTTGCCTTCTTTCTTCACAAGCAGTCAATTGGAACAGATGTTTCCTTGTTTGATGATGAGTATCAATGAAAACACTACTTCAAATCTGAAAGATCAACGGTGGAACAGATCTTGGATGAACGTTTTGCATTGGACAGATGAATTTTGCAGCCATTATTTGCCAATTTTAGAGGAATGCAAGGTCTGGCTATTTTGAAACAACTGCAGAATATCCATAAGGCAAAAATGAAAGATGAGAAAACAAGAGCATGATAATAAATGGGAGATGGTGGAATAGGGTTGCAAAGAGATTCGAGATACTATGACAAAATTATGATTACAAGGAGGGATAAACGTTTTTGCTGCTGTAGAAAGTAGACAGTGATGAGTGGCTAAAACTGGAGCCCTCTCTCAAAATGAAAACATCCCCTCCACCCCCCAAAAATATCTGAACTTGGAAAAACAGAATAAGAAAGGTACGAACTTATGTTTTTCAAAAAATAACTACAAAACATCACTATGAAAAGAAAAAGGACTTGAACAAAGACATTTTCTGTTTTTTTGTTTTGTTTTGCTTTGTTTTTTTTGATTATAGACTTAAAAACAGAAAGGAGGGGCTTCCCTGGTGGCGCAGTGGTTGAGAGTCCGCCTGCCGATGCAGGGCACACGGGTTCGTGCCCCGGTCCGGGAAGATCCCACATGCCGCGGAGCAGCTGGGCCCGTGAGCCATGGCCGCTGAGCCTGTGCTCCGCAACGGGAGAGGCCACAGCAGTGAGAGGCCCTCGTACCGCAAAAAAAAAAACAAAGGAAACAAGTCTTCCTCTGTTGGTAGGAGCATAAAACGCTGTGACATTTCTTGAGAGGAGCCACTTTGGAAGTATATCACAGTGTTTCCCAACTTTTTTTCTTTTATCTTCTTCATCCCCTCTTCAGACATTTTAGACTTTTTCTCCAATCGCCCCCTACCCCAAAATTTGAATACTACAGGTTTGCTGAATATCTGTTTATGTACTGTATGTGTAACTGTGCTCTTTATATAGAAAAAGAAAGTTCTTTCCACCCTCTCCCCCAAAAATGTTATAGATGCATGGATTTTCAATATACAACCTAAAGAAATCAACCAAAATCACTTTTATGCTCAAATTGTTATGACTGGCCAATGGGAGCACTTTCTAGCTTAACCCTGTGTCTTTTTCTCGATTAATCTGAGAAATCTTCCTTGCTCGCTGGCATAACAAGTTGTTCCAGTCTCAAGTTGTACCTTTCCTAGCCTGAAATAAGTCACTTATCTAAGACGCCATGGTCCCCCTCTGGGGTGAATAGTATCGATATTAAAGGCCAAGATCTGATTGTAAGGGGTGCTTATTACAACTGAGGTGATATTGTTTCTAGGTCATATCAGTGGAAAGAAAAAAAAATGTAATTTTAAAATAATAAATATATAAGCTATTTTCAATTTAATTTTACCATTACACTGTTCTTAGCTTTATCTTACAGCATATATAAAATAAATTTAAAATAATGACACTAATATTATAACTACTCAGGAATAACATCCCATTATGGAGAAATAGTGAGAATCTAGAGTAAAGTGTTATGTAAGATGTCTTCTACAGGGTTATCACAAGAAGCAAAAAATTATATGACTATATAGATGGTGGCATAATCTCAGAAAAGACTAATATGTAGCTATACAAATGTTTACAAAAAATAACATTTAGAAATGCTCATTTTAATATAAATACAAAGTAACAAGACACTGAATTGAATATACGCAACATTATTTAGACTTTTTAACCAGAGAAAAGTGCTTAAAAAAAATTCAATGAAAGATTAAAGGTGAGTTTGGGGGTTCAATTATGTTTTTGCTTTTTTAAAAAATATTATATATATTATATATATTTATATACATGTATAACTGAATCACTGTACTGTATACCTGAAATTAACACAACACTGTAAATCAACCACACCCCAACAAAAAATGGGAAAAAACTTTTAAAAATATTAAAGTAATAAATGCTCATAAAAATTTACCTTTTTTTTTTAATATTTCAATAGCCATTTTAATTCCATCAGAACAATTTCATCATTTCCTAGGAAATTTGCAAACTATTACTGAATAAATAGTCACATTACTTCCTGAAATTATGTGCAGCTGGAAATCCTCCTGGCTCCAAAAACAGGAAAGAGAGAAATCTCTTCTCTCCTTTTATTGGATTTACACAGTGCTCTTCAAATATATTACAACCGCTATTGTCCTCAGCATTGTCTCAAGAGTCATTAAAAATCACATTCCCATTTAGTTTAGCTAGCTGTGTGGAACAGTTCTTACTTCCTGCCTCTGAGTATACCTTCTCTATAATAGGTTTTAAATTAAGACCACAAAGCTACGCTAGCCTCTTATCTATAGCAACAACATCCATTTGTGCCATTTCTTCCCTTAATTCTTCCTTAAGTGAAAGATGGGCACCGTGGAGTAGAAGCTACTGTCATAGTAATACATGGCTGGGAGCATCCTCTTAGCTGGTGAGTAATATACAGCACTGGCCTTCTGATGCATTGCTGACCCAACCTAACCCAGGAACTATAACGGGGTTCCATTAATGAAAGCACTACATAAATTGTACAGTCTTTCAGCAGCCAAATCCAAGGAGAAACACAAGTTTCACTTGGGCGCTGTTGTCTTAGTTACACATGACAACTACTGGATACAAATTGTGCTTAAGGAAAAGCTGTGAAACACATACACACACACACACACACACACACACACACACACACATGCAGTCTCACACACTGCCTATATATCATCCAAAGCTCCTTAGCACTCGGTCTATACTTCCATATACATCTTCACCTTCACTGTCCCAGGCCTTATGATTCACTGTAGTTATGTAGGCCACACCCAGCTTCACTTGAAGAAAAACAAACAAACAAACAAAAGCCTCAGTCAAAACAACCTACCTGGACTTCTACTTTCTTGGCATATGCTTCAGACCTGGGCCCCTCTAGCCAAAACAGGCTGTTTACCTAATAAACTAATTTGTACTGAGGTATTAAGTTACTAGATTATGCATTTCCCATACCATATACATTTTTTATTATCTCTAAATATTTCAGTGTGTGTTTCTTAAGAATAAGTACATTCCCTTATATAACCACAGTACAGACATCAACTTCAGGAAATTTAACATTAATAAATACACTTATTTATCTACAATCTATACTCCAATTTTTTTCAGTTGACTCAATCATGTCCAGTGGTGATATGTTCTAGAATTACATATTGCATTTAGTTATCTTGTCTCTTTAGTCTCCTATAATCTGGAACAACTCCTTGGTTCTTCTTTGTCTTTTGTGACATGACAATTTTGAAGGACAGAAGTTCCTTTTTTTTTTTTTAACATCTTTATTGGAGTATAATTGCTTCACAATGGTGTGT
>NC_041221.1:23991133-23992199 GCF_002837175.3 Physeter macrocephalus
GTCTTACCCCTAGGTTCTTCATTACTTTTTTTTCTTACATTCCATATATATGTTAGCATACAGTATTTGTTTTTCTCTTTCTGACTTACTTCACTCTGTATGACAGACTCTAGGTCTACCCACCCCACTATAAATATCTCAATTTCGTTTCTTTTTATGGCTGAGTAATACTACTCCTCCCCATATCCTCAAGTCCATTCTCTAGTAGGTCTGTGTCTTTATTCTAGTCTTACCCCTAGGTTCTTCATTACTTTTTTTTCTTACATTCCATATATATGTGTTAGCATACAGTATTTGTTTTTCTCTTTCTGACTTACTTCACTCTGTATGACAGACTCTAGGTCTACCCACCCCACTATAAATATCTGAATTTCGTTTCTTTTTATGGCTGAGTAATACTACTGTGTATATGTGCCACATCTTCTTTATCCATTCATCTGATGATGGACACTTAGGTTGCTTCCATGTCCTGGCTATTGTAAATAGAGCTGCAATGAACATTTTGGCACATGACTCTTTTTGAATTATGATTTTCTCAGAGTATATGCCCAGTAAGGGGACTGCTGGGTCGTATGGTAGTTCTATTTTTAGTTTATTAAGGAATCTCCATACTGTTTCCATAGTGGCTGTATCAATTTACATTCCCACCAACAGTGTAAGAGGGTTCGTTTTTCTCCACACCGTCTCCAGCATTTATTGTTTGTAGATTTTTTGATGATGGCCATTCTGACCAGTGTGAGATGATATATCATTGTAGTTTTGATTTGCATTTCTCTAATGATTAATGATGTTGAGCATTCTTTCACGTGTTTGTTGGCAATCTGTATACCTTCTTTGGAGAAATGTCTATTTAGGTCTTCTGCCCATTTTTGGATTGGGTTGTTTGTTTTTTTGTTATTGAGCTGCATGAACTGCTTGAAAATTTTGGAGATTAATCCTTTGTCAGTTGCTTCATTTGCAAATATTTTCTCCCATTCTGAGGGTTGTCTTTTGGTCTTGTTTATGGTTTCCTTTGCTGTGCAAAAGCTTTGAAGTTTCATTAGGTCCCTTTTGTTTATTTTTGTTT
>NC_041221.1:23995742-23995990 GCF_002837175.3 Physeter macrocephalus
TCTGATCTGATCTTTATGATTTCTTTCCTTCTGCTAACTTTGGGGTTTTTTTGTTCTTCTTTCTCTAATTGCTTTAGGTGCAAGGTTAGGTTCTTTATTTGAGATGTTTCCTGTTTCTTAAGGTAGGATTGTATTGCTATAAACTTCCCTCTTAGAACTGATTTTGCTGCATCCCATAGGTTTTGGGTCGTCATCTCTCCATTGTCATTTGTTTCTAGGTATTTTTTGACTTCCTCTTTGATTTCTTC
>NC_041221.1:24000852-24009971 GCF_002837175.3 Physeter macrocephalus
CTTTTTCAGGTAGACTTCCTATTTCCTCTTCATTTGTTAGGTCAGGTGGGTTTTTATGTTGCTCCTTCCTCTGTTGTGTGTTTTTCTGTCTTCTCATTTTGCTTATCTTACTGTGTTTGGGGTCTCCTTTTCACAAGCTGCAGGTTCGTAGATCCCTTTGTTTTTGGTGTCTGTCCCCAGTGGCTAAGGTTGGTTCAGTGTGTTGTGTAAGCTTCCTGGTGGAGGGGACTAGTGCCTGTGTTCTGGTGGATGAGGCTAGACCTTGTCTTTCTGGTGGGCAGGTCCATGTCTGGTGGTGTGTTTTGGGGTGTCTGTGGCCTTATTATGATTTTAGGCAGCCTCTCTGTTAATGGGTGGGGTTGTGTTCCTGTCTTGCTAGTTGTTTGACATAGGGTGTCCAGCCCTGTAGATTACTGTTCATTGAGTGAAGCTGGGTCTTGGTATTGAGATAGAGGTCTCTGGGAGATTTTCACCATTGGTATTACATGGAGCTGGGAGGTCTCTTGTGGACCAGTGTCCTGAACTTGGCTCTCCCACCTCAGAGGCACAGCCCTGATGCCTGGCTGGAGCACCAAGAGCCTTTCATCCACATGGCTCAGAATAAAAGGGAGAAAAAATAGAAAGAAAGAAAATAAAAGAGGATAAAATAAAATAAAATAAAGATAAAGTAAAGTTATTAAAATAAAAAATAATAATTTAGAAAAAAAAATTTTTTAAGTAAAAAAAAAAAACGAAAAATAGACGGATGGACAGAACCCTAGGACAAATGGTGAAAGCAAAGCTATACAGACAAAATCTCACACAGAAACATACATGTATACACTCACAAAAAGAGGAAAAGGGGAAAAAAATCATATATCTTGCTCCCAAAGTCCACCTCTTCAATTTGGGATGATTCGTTGTCTATTCAGGTATTCCACAGATGCAGGGTGAATCAAGTTGACTGTGGAGATTTAATCTGCTGCTTCTGAGGCTGCTGGGAGAGATTCCCCTTTCTCTTCTATGTTCACACAGCTCCCGGGGTTCAGCTTTGGATTTGGCCCCGCCTCTGCATGTAGGTCGCCTGAGGGCATCTGCTCTTTGCTCAGACAGGACGGGGTTAAAGGAGCCACTGATTTGGGAACTCCGGCTCATTCAGGCCACGGGGTGGGAGGGGTACGGAAGTGGGGCAAGCCTAGGGCGGCAGAGGCCAGTGTGACGTTGCACTAGCCTGAGACGCGCTGTACGTTCTCCCGGGGAAGTTGTCCCTGGACCCCGGGACCCTGGCGGTGGCGGGCTGCACGGGCTCCCAGGAGGGGAGGTGTGGATAGTGACCTGTGCTCGCACACAGACCTCTTGGTAGCGGCAGTAGCAGCCTTAGCATCTCATGCCCGTCTCTGGTGTCCGCGCTGATAGCTGCGGGTCACGTCCATCTCTGGAGCTCTTTTAGGCGGTGCTCTGAATCCCCTTTCCTTGCGCACCCAGAAACAAAGAGGGAAGAAAAAGTCTCTTGCCCCTTCGGCAGCTCCAGACATTTTCCCAGACTCCCTCCCGGCCAGCCGTGGAGCACTAGCCCCTTCAGGCTGTGTTCACGCCGCCAACTCCACTCCTCTCCCTGGGATCCGACTGAAGCCCGAGCCTCAGCTCCCAGCCCCCGCCCGCCCCGGCGGGTGAGCAGACAAGCCTCTCGGGCTGGTGAGTGCCGATCGGCACCGATCCTCTGTGCGGGAATCTCTCCACTTTGCCCTCCACACCGTGTGGCTGCGCTCTCCTCCATGGCTCCGAAGATTCCCCCTCCGCCACCCGCAGTCTCCGCCCTCAAAAGGGCTTCTAGTGTGTGGAAACCTTTTCTTCTACACAGCTCCCTCCCACTGTGGGCCTCTCACTGTTGTGGCCTCTCCCATTGCAGAGCACAGGCTCCGGACGCACAGGCTCAGCGGCCATGGCTCACGGGCCTAGCCTCTCCGCAGCATGTGGGATCTTCCCAGACCGGGGCACGAACCAGAGTCCCCTGCATCGGCAGGTGGACTCTCAACCACTGCGCCCCAGGGAAGCCCCCATCCCTATTCTTTTGTCCCTGTTTTTTCTTGTTTCCTCTGCCCTACTCAGGTATGTGGGGATTTTCTTGCCTGCATCGGCAGGTGGACTCTCAACCACTGCGCCACCAGGGAAGCCCCCATCCCTATTCTTTTGTCCCTGTTTTTTCTTGTTTTTTTTTTTTTGCCCTACCCAGGTACGTGGGGAGTTTCTTGCCTTTTGGGAGGTCTGAGGTCTTCTGCCAGCATTCAATGGGTGTTCTATAGGAGCAGTTCCACGTGTAGATGTATTTCTGATGTATCTGTGGGGTGGAAGGTGATCTCCATGTCTTACTCTTCCACCATCTTCCTCAACTCCCTATGTTTTTGCTTTTGTGTGTTTGAATTCTTTGGCGATTTTACAGTTCTCTCTAATGAATGACAAGCCAGTCTTCTTATTAGATTCATTTTTTTTAGATTACTGTGTTATCTTAAAATTATTATCAACCTCTTGTCTTTTCTCTGCAAAGACACCATAATTTTTGCTTTTTAAACATTTTATTCACAGGTCTTACCTACCAACTCTTTAATTATATTTATTACTCTTTCCTGAAAAGGTCTCAAGGTCCTTGTTTAAGAACTTTCCAAAGAAAATTCTGACATATTAGAGTGCTCATAGGATCACTAAGTTGTTGGGAGATTCTTAGAGTTATCTTAGTTTAACTCTGACACTTTTTAATGGAAAAAAAAAAATACAGGCTGAGAGAAATGATCTGCCCTTCATGGTTTCACAGAGCCAATCAGAACCATGGCTAGCTTTTTCATTTACTCTTATTTATATAAAATAGCTGGACCTGTTAGCAAGTCCAATTCATCTCCAAGTTAGGTTCTCATCCTCTTTGATCTACAACCAACTCTGGTCTCATTCTCAGAGTTCTGTTGTTGATTAAACATAAGGATAAATGAAACTATGCATATATTGGCCTCTTTGCATTGCACCAGTTCTCAATAAAAGAAATGAGCAACATTTTCCTTCCTTTACTCCCAGACTTTCTCATGCTGTCCTTATGCACATACTGGAAAGGAACAGAGATGAGTTTTAGCAGAATACAGGAGGCAACTCATATAAAGGACAACTGTGCTTGTCCTGAAATACAATCTAAAACTCATGATTGAAAATAAGTATGGATTAATGTTTGGAAACTTTACTAAAAAGATGAATCATGAATTGAAATAAAAGGCCAGACTCTTGAGAAAGAAGGCTGACAATTCTGCCAATGTCTGCTCCTGGCCAAGTTTCTCCCTACAGCTGTTCCACGCTGGAAGAGTAGTTTTTCTCTTGGCCCTAATCTGTATGATGATTATGCATTCCTTGAAGCAGAGGAGACAGTTAACCATTGAGATTCAAAGAGTTTCTCTCTGGGATGCATCATCTACACGTGAACAGAGTAAAGTGAGCAAAAAAAGATATGACACATCAATGGAGCAAGTGACTCTATGCAAGCAGGCAAACTTTGAAATAAAATTAATTAAAAGGGGCTTCCCTTGTGGCGCAGTGGTTGAGAACCCGCCTGCCGATGCAGTGGACACGGGTTCGTGCCCCAGTCCAGGAAGATCCCACATGCCGTGGAGCAGCTGGACCCGTGAGCCATGGCTGCTGAGCCTGCACATCCGGAACCTGTGCTCCGCAATGGGAGAGGCCACAGCAGTGAGAGGCCCACGTACCACAAAAAAAAAAAAAAAAAAAAAAAAAAATTAATTAAAAGAACTGAAAATATATAATGAGCCAAATTATTGATAATAGAATTAAAGGGCTCTAAAAGTATTTCATTATGTTATGTAACTTCCTTTTTCAACATTATTGCTAAGAATATCCTCTACTATATAAGACTCTTCTTGGTAAGTTGTGAAAAGACTAACAAGGTAAAATGACAAAGAAGGATTAAAAATAAAAGGATGACCTAATGTCCATGGCTGAATGAAAAATAGAAGACAGCTGGGTGACGATTAACATCAGGTAAAAAGGAATGCTGTTATCACAAAAGAGGGGAAGAGGACTAAGAATAAATACCTATAAAAGAAGAAAAATGTTTGGATGGCATAAAGGAAAAATCATCCCACCAAATCACCAAATCTGATTAAGGGTTGTTTCCTTTGTATTTATAACTATAAACGTAAGTATATATATGGTTGCATCATAAAATTGCTGTTTTGGTAGGTCAAGAATAATTTAATATGCAGGTTGATATGGTTTAAGAAAATGAATTAATACATAAGATGTATATGCTTCCCTTGAGAATGGGAATTGAGTTCCTTCAAGCCAATCCTTTTGTTATAGCTCTAAACGCCTTAACTCAAAGGTGAACTTTACACATCAAGCAAGACCTTTACTAACCAAGCAAGTAAAACAAGAGAGTAGAACAACTTAAGTGAGTGATTCCTGTTGGGGTGGGGAGGGATGGCCTTCATCTGGTGATTTCTTAGCTCAATATGGAGGTTACTTGGCTCCCCAACCCTCCCCTAATCTCCACTTTCACTTTCTATGTACACGGCCTGGAGGTCACAAATCCCATAACAGCACAAGGTCCCCTCGCATGTTCAGAAAGGGAAGCAAGCAGCACATGGCCCAGTTTAAGATGCTCAGAGTGTAGACTCAGGAGCCAGACTGCCTGGGGTCAAGTCCCAGCTGTGCTACTCCCCAGCATTTCTTCAATATCCTGTCTCCTCTTCCTTCCTTGGAAAACAGAGGCACAGAATGTCTGTCTCTGAAGATTAAGAGCCCTGAATTAGCATGAGCAAAGTGCTCATACCAAAAAGTGTCCTGCCCATGAAGAAACTCAGTAAATATTAGCTAGTGTTGTGATTCTAATATTTTGGTGGACATGTGCAATTCCAGAAAAGAAATCTGCACACACACACAAACAGAATAAAAGTATGCCCAGGGTACAGAATTCTTTATGTTAAAGAATGTGCTGCAAACTGGAGACAAATTATACCACAGACGTTCACCCACTGGAGTGAAGGTTCTGAGCCCCACATCAGGCTTCCCAACCTGGGGATCTGGCAATGGGAAGAGGAATTCCCAGAGAATCAGACTTTGAAGGCTAGCAGAACTTCATTGCAGGACTTCCACAGGACTGGGGGAAAGAGAGACTCCACTCTTGGAGGCACACACAAAGTAGTGTGCACATCAGGACCCAGGGGAAGGAGCAGTGACCCCATAGGAGACTGAACCAGACCTACCTGCTAGTGTTGGAATGTCTCCTGCAGAGGTGGGGGGTGGCTGTGGCTCACCACAGGGACAAGGACACTGGCAGCAGAAGTTCTAGGAAGTACTCCTTGGTGTGAGCCCTCCTGGAGTCCGCCATTAGCCCCACCAAAGAGCCTGTAGTTTCCAGTGCTGGGTCACTTCAGGCCAAACAACCAACAGGGAGGGAACTCAGCCTCAGCCATCAGAAGACAAGCGAATTAAAGTTTTACTGAGTTCTGGCCACCAGAGGAACACCCAGCTCTCCCCACCACCAATCACTCCCATCAGGAAGCTTGCACAAGCCTCTTAGATAGCCACATCCACCAGAGGGAAGACAGCAGAAGCAAGAAGAACTACAGTCCTGCAGCCTGTGGAAGGAAAACCACATTCACAGAAAGATAAACAATATGAAAAGGCAGAGGACTATGTACCAGATGAAGGAAAAAGATAAAACCCCAGAAAAACAACTAAATGAAATGGAGATAGGCAACCTTCCAGAAAAAGAATTCAGAATAATGATAGTGAAGATGATCCAGGACCTCGGAAAAAGAATGGAGGCAAAGATCGAGAAGATGCAAGAAATGTTTAATGAAGACCTAGAAGAATTAGAGAACAAACACCTAGAAGAATTAAAAGAACAAACAAACAGAGATAACAACACAATAACTGAAATGAAAAATACACTAAAAGGAATCAATCGCAGAATAACTGAGGCAGAAGAATGGATAAGTGACCTGGAACACAGAATGGTGGAATTCACTGCCATGGAACAGAATAAAGAGAAAAGAATGGAAAGAAATGAAGACAGACTAAGAGACTTCTAGGACAACATTAAATGCACCAATGTTTGCATTATAGGGGTCCCAGAAGGAGAAAAGAGAGAGAAAATACCCAAGAAAATATTTGAAGGGGTTATAGCTGAAAATTTCCCTAACATGGGAAAAGAAATAGCCACCCAAGTCCAGGAAGCACAGAGAGTCCCAGGCAGGATAAACCTAAAGAGAAACCAGCCAAGGCACATAGTAATCAAAATGACAAAAATTAAAGACAAGGAAAAATCATTAAAACCAACAAGGGAAAAATGACAAATAACATACAAGGAAACTTCCATAAGGTTAACAGCTGATTTCTCAGCAGAAGCTCTACAAGCCAGAAGGGAGTGGCACAATATATTCAAAGTGATGAAAGGGAAGAAACTACAATCAAGATTACGCTACCTAGCAGGATCTCATTCAGATTTCAAGGAGAAATCAAAAGCTTTACAGACAAGCAAAAGCTAAGAGAATTCAACACCACCAAACCAGCTCTACAACAAATGCTAAAAGAACTTCACTAAGTGGGAAACAGAAGAGAAGAAAAAGACATACAAAAACAAACCCAAAACAATTAAGAATATTGTAATAGGAAAATACATATCGATAATTACCTTAAATGTGAATGGATTAAATGCTCCAACCAAAAGACACAGGCTTGCTGAATGGATACAAAAACAAGACCCACATATATGCTATCTACAGGAAACCCACTTCAGACCTAGGGACACATACAGACTGAAAGTGAGAGGATGGAGATAGATATTCCATGCAAATGGAAATAAAAAGAAAGCTGGAGTGGCAATTCTCATATCAGATACAGTAGACTTTAAAATAAAGAATGTTACAAGAGACAAGGAAAAACACTACATAATGATCAAGGGGTCAATCCAAGAAGAAGATATAACAATTATAAACATATATGCACCCAACATAGGAGCACGTCAATACATAAGTCAAAGGTTAACAGCTATAAAAGAGGAAATTGACAGTAGCACAATAATTGTGGGAGACTTTAACACCTCACTTACACCAATGAACAAATTATCCAGACAGAAAATTAATAAGAAAACACAAGGTTTAAATGACACAATAGATCAGATAGATCTAATTGATATTTTTAAGACATTCCATCCAAAAATAGGAGGTTACACTTTCTTCTCAAGTGCACACAGAACATTCTCCAGGATAAATCACATCTTGGGTCACAAATCAAGCCTAGGTAAATTTAAGAAAATTAAATCATATCAATTATCTTTTCCGACCACAATGCTATGAGATTAGAAATAAATTACATGGAAAAAAATGTATAAAACACAAACACATGGAGGCTAAACAATAGGCTAAACAATATTTATTGCTAAATAAGCAAGAGATCAGTCAAGAAATTAAAGAGGAAATCAAAAAATACCTAGAGACGAATGACAATGAAAACACAATGACCCAAAACCTATGGGATGCAGCAAAAGAAATTCTAAGAGGGAAGTTTATCGCAATACAATCCTACCTCAAGAAACAAGAAAAATCTCAAATAAAAAACCTAACCTTACACCAAAAGGAACTAGAGAAAGAAGAACAACAAAACCCAAAGTTAGCAAAAGGAAAGAAATCATAAAGATCAGAGCAGAAATAAATGAACTAGAACCAAAGCAAACAATAACAAAGATCAATAAAACTAAAATCTGGTTCTTTGAGAAGATAAACAAAATTGATAAACCTTTAGTCAGAATCAGCAAGAAAAAGAGTGAGAGGACTCAAATCAATCAAATTAGAAATGAAAAAGGAGAAGTTACAACAGACACTGCAGAAATACAAACCATCATCAGCTACCACTAGAAGCAACTCTATGAAAATAAAATGTACCAAATAGAAGAAAGAGACAAATTGTTAGAAACGTATAACCTTCCAAGACTGAACCAGGAAGAAATGGAAAATATGAACAGACCAATCACAAGTAATGAAATTGAAACTGTGATTAAAAATCTTCCAACAAACAAAAGCCCAGGACCAGATGGCTTCACAGGTGAATTCTATCAAACATTTAGAGAAGAACTAACACTCATCCTTCTCAAACTCTTCCAAAAACTTGCAGAGGAAGAAACATTCCCAAACTCATTCTACGAGGACACCATCACCTTGATACCAAAACCAGACAAAGATACTAAACAAAAAAGAAAATTACCAACCAATAACACTGATGAATACAGATACAAAAATTTTCAACAAAATACTAGCAAACAGAATTCAACAACACATTAAAAGGATCATACACCATGATCAAGTGGGATTTATCCCAGGGATACAAGTATTCTTCAAAATACGTAAATCAAACAATGTGATACACCATATTACCAAATTGAAGAATAAAAACCATATGATCATCTCAATAGATGCAGAAAAATCTTTTGACAAGGTTCAACACCGATTTATGATAAAAACTCTCCAGAAAGTGGGCATAGAGGGACACTACCTCAACATAATAAAGGTCATATACAGCAAAGCCACAGCAAACATCATTCTCAATGGTGAAAAACTGAAAGCATTTCCTCTAAGATCAGGAACAAGACAAGGATGTCCACTCTTGCCATTATTATTCCACATAGTTTTGGAAGTCCTAGCCATGACAATCAGAGAAGAAAAAGAAATAAAAATAATACAAATTGGAAAAGAAGTAAAACCGTCACTGTTTGCAGATGACATGATACTATACATAGATAATCCTAAAAATGCCACCAGAAAACTACTAGAGCTAATCAGTGAATTTGGTAATGTTGCAGGATACAAAATTAATGCACAGAAACTCTTGCATTCCTATACACTAACAACAAAACATCAGAAAGAGAAATTAAAGAAACAATCCCATTCACCATTGCAACAAAAAGAATAAAATACCAAGGAATAAACCTACCTAAGGAGGTAAAAGACCTGTACTCAGAAAACTATAGGACACTGATGAAAGAAATCAAAGATGACACAAACAGATGGCAAGATATACCATGTTCTTGGATTGGAAGAATCAATATTGTGAAAATGACTATACTACCCAAAGCAATCTACAGATTC
>NC_041221.1:24010017-24070680 GCF_002837175.3 Physeter macrocephalus
AGGCCCGCATACCACAAAAAAAAAAAAAAAAAAAAAAAAAAAAAAATTACCAATGGTATTTTTTACAGAACTAGATCAAAAAAATCTTAAAATTTGTATGGAGACACAAAAGACCCTAAATAGGCAAAGCAATCTTTAGGGGGAAAAAATGGAACTGGAGGAACCAGACTCCCTGACTTCAAACTATACTACAAAGCTACAGTAATCAAGGCAATGTGATACTGGCACAAAAACAGAAATATAGATCAATGGAACAAGATAGAAAGCCCAGAGATAAACCCACGTACCTATGATCAACTAATCTATGACAAAGGAGGCAAGGATATACAACAGAGAAAAGACAAGTCTCTTCAGTAAGTGGTGCTGGGAAAACTGGGCAGCTACATGTAAAAGAATGAAATTAGAACACTCCCTAACACCATGCACAAAAATAAACTCAAAATGGATTAAAGACCTAAATGTAAGACTGGACACTATAAAACTCTTAGAGGAAAACATAGAAAGAATGCTCTTTGACATAAATTGCAGCAAGATCTTTTTTGACTCACCTCCTAGAGTAATGGAAATAAAAACAAAAATAAACAAATGGGACCTAATGAAACTTAAAAGCTTTTGCACAGCAAAGGATACCATAAACAAGACGAAAAGGCAACGCTCAGAATGGGAGAAGATATTTGCAAATGAATCAATGGACAAAGGATTAATCTCTAAAATATATAAACAGCTCATGCAGCTCAATGTTAAAAAAACAAAAAACCTAATCAACAAATGTGCAGAAGACTTAAACTGACATTTCTCCAGAGAAGACATACAGCTGGCAAAGAGGAACATGAAAAGCTGTTCAAAGTTCCTAATTATTAGAGAAATGCAAATCAAAACTACAACGAGATATCATCTCACACCAGTCAGAATGGCCATCATCAAAAAATCTACAAACAGTAAATGCTGGAGAGGGTGTGGAGAAAAGCGAACCCTCTTACACTGTTGGTGGGAATGTACATTGATACAGCCACTATGGAAAACGGAATGGAGGTTCCTTAAAAAACTAAAAATAGAACTACCATACGACCCAGAAATCCCACTACTGGGCATATACCCTGAGAAAACCATAATTCAAAAAGAGTCATGTACCACAATGTTCATTGCAGCTCTATTTAAATAGCCAGAACATGGAAGCATCTTAAGTGTCCATCAACAGATGAATAGATAAAGATGTGGCACATATATACAATGGAATATTAGCCATAAAATGAAATGAAATTGAGTTATTTTTAGTGAGGTGGATGGACATAGAGTCTGTCATACAGAGTGAAGTAAGTCAGAAAGAGAAAAACAAATACCGTATGCTAACATTTATATATGGAATCTGAAAAAAAAAAAAAATGGTCATCAAGAACCTGGGGAAAAGAGGAATAAAGACGCAGACCTTCCAGAGAATGGACTTGAGGACACAGGGAGGGGGAAGCGTAAGCTAGGAGGAAGTGAGAGAATGGCATGGACATATACACACTACCAAACGTGAAATAGATAGCTAGTGGGAAGCAGCCACATAGCACAGGGAGATCAGCTCTATGCTTTGTGATCACCTAGAGGGGTGGGATAGGGAGGGTGGGAGGGAGAGGCAAGAGGGAAGCTATATGGGGATATATGTATATGTATAACTGATTCACTTAGTTATAAAGCAGAAACTAACACACCATTGTAAAGCAATTATACTCCAATAAAGATGTTTAAAAAAAAAGAATCTGCTGTATAAAAATAAAATATTTTTAAAACTTGCTAATTCTTTATGCTAATTCACACCTATGGATAAAAAGTTCATAGCATGAAAAAAAATTTTTAAAGATCAAACACAAGAAAGCAAGCACAGTAAATAGTTGCATTGGTCTAGTTTCATCTCTGTAGACATCCCTAGGGGACATGGACAATCCCTCTCCTCCTGCATCATAAAGATGACTGTCAAAACTAATCTGCAGTATTAAGGGCAGTGTTGACAGCCTCATCTCTATAAATATTATTACTGTATTTTTTTAAACCCACAAACCTCTGCCCATCTTTCTCCATCCAGGCTCTTGAAGGGCTCTTCTGGGGGAGAAGCACTTCTTGTCGATAGAAATTCAATTTTCTGCGCAAGCTGAGATGCAGTAAACTTCTCTCCCCCTTGCTTACTGCTGCTTTCACAGTCATAAAACGAGCCTAATGTTTAAATGTTAGAAAGCACTTAATGTTTAATCGTTGGAGATGAAGTCTCTTTCATGACACCTGAGCTGTCCAGCAATAGGTTAGAAATTGACTGCCCCCTTGTTCCAGGGGCACTGCTGGGTCTCAGAGAAACATCTGCCTCAGCTTTGCAAGGTTCATAAATGCGAAGAGAATGAAAAGTTTCCTTTTCCAAGGCAGTTGCATGTTTCGAGGAGCCAGCACAGGGCAGCACGGGGCAGTATTTGGGCTGGTGAAAGGGAGACATGTACACACAGGATTTTGTGATGTTCTGGGGCCCAAGAGTCCAGGTCCCAAGCCAGGGGTCTCCCAGAGTATCCTTCCACTGTGGCCAGGAGGGGCCCCACCGTCACCACATTCATGAATTAAAACAAGCAGCCACGGCCTCTTGTGAGAAATGCCTGGACATGGCCTGTTCAGCATTTGCTCCGAGTCATGTGGCTCAGACCCATTCACAGCCATCCGCTGGCACTTAACGCCCATAGAAACGTTCTTTTGTGCCTCTGAATAAGACCAGAGAAGACAGGCAAAAGACAGAAAGGAATAACTGCTTGCCATCCTCATTCAGTCTCTAAAAGAGCCCGTTTTGAAAGAAAAGAATTCAGCACCACCTGTCAGCAGTCTGTTGATGCCGTGAATGACATCACACAGTCAGACCCCAAGTGACCAACGACGCCTCGTGAAAGAGGAACCCTGCCAAATAAGGACCCCGTGAGGCCACCGTGACAGCTGTATCCTGAGTCGGGCTTCGGAAGCAGAGATCCAGAGTTCAAATCGCTGTTCTGCCCCTCAGGGGTGCTCTGAGGTTGGGCAAGAACCTCTCAGAATCAGTTTCCTCTTTATAAAAATTGGCTGGTGATGCCTAGAGCCCAGGGTGTCTGGGATAATTGTGCAGGAAGTCATCGAGGGGAAACCCAGTAAATGTTAGCTGACACTGAGTCTGTAATAAATTCATCATCAGAGCCCAGATAAAATCAGGTTTTTGTGTGTTATTGGAGCTTCGGCATTAAATAAAATCTATCATCATTCAATCCCTTTATATCTGGGTTTCCCACCCTCAGCACTATAGCCGTTTGGGCCTGGATAATTCTATATTGTGAAGGGCGGTCCTGTGCCTTGTAGGGTGTTAAGCAGCATCCCTGGCCTCCACCCGCTAGATGCCATTAGCATCTCCCCTCCTCAGTCGTAACAACCAAAAAATGTCCCCAGACATTGCCCTTTGTCCCCTGGGGGGCAAAATTACTCCCAGTTGAGAACCACTGCTGTATATTATCATGGGATGCTAGGACATCTAACTGCCAAACTTATTTTTTGCTGCTCATCAGATACATATTGAACATAAGGAGATAACAGAGAGCAGCAGAGTCAGGAAATTGCCTTTTCTTGATAGTTAATGATAAACTTTCCACAAAGTAAGTAGACCAGCCACCCCTAGTGCCCTTCATGCTCTAGAGGCATAAACAAAGTCTGACCAGGAGGAAATGACTTGTACTCAAGAAGAATTTCAAGATTTTGCCCATTTATATTAGCAGAAACCTGGGGAATGTACATGAGAATAGATTCTAATGTTGTTAGACTACAGAGCATAACACTGGGTTTATGCTCTGTAGTCTAACCCATTTAACACTGGGTTGGTCCTAATTTATCAATCAGGGTGTATTGATGAATGTTTCTGGATTTGTTAGTTTATGTAGATGGAAGTGGCTCTAACAGTTTACTTGGTTGGTTGGTTGGTTGGTTGCCTGACTGGACTGTAAGGTCCTTGATAGCAGGGATCTTCTCTGTCTTGTTCACTGCTGTGTCCCCAGCATCAAGAAAAGCACTAGGCACATAGTAGGTACACAATAAAGAGGTGTTGAAAGAAACATATGCTTGCTGTTGTGTAAGACAGTGTGTGCCTCTAATGGTCTCCCCTTTTCTCTAATATCTTCAAGTCCCAGGCTTGCTTCCTCAATCTCATCACACCACAGACCAAGCCTTGGCTATGGCGAACATCTCCATCAAGCCCATGGGCGATATACAGGGACTTCTGCCCCAGGGATGTAGTTTCCAAACCAGCATGAGGATCAGAATCCGTTTGGTGAGCATTCAAAGAGCACAGACCCCTGGGCACAGTCCCTGAAATTCTGGTTCTCTAGCTTGGGGCTGGGGCCCTGGAATCTGTAAAAGTGTCTGGGCAGTTTGGGGGTGCGCTGCTCTGTCCTACTCACACTGTGCCTCCCTGACCTCCTCCAGAAACATCAGTGGGCTCCTGGTTCTTCCCCAGAACCCAAGTCTGAGAACTCAGTGTAGGAACAAGAGTCCCCAAGAGTGTGTGAGAGCACAGGAGATTGGAGAGGGGACTACAATATTCCTCTTAAAGTGCAGGTGCCGTTCATCTGTCGATGGGCATTTAGGTTGCTTCCATCACCTGGCTATTGTAAATAGTGCTGCACTGAACACTGGGGTGCATGTGTCTCTGTGATAAAGAATATGTGGTACATACATACAATGGAATATTACTCAGCCGTAAAAAGCAATGAAATTGGGTCATTCGTAAAGATGTGAATGGATCTAGAGACTGTCACACAGAGTGAAATAAGTCAGAAAGAGAAAAACAAATATCATATATTAACGTATATATGTGGAATCTAGAAAAATGGTACAGATGAACTGGTTTGCAAGGCAGAAATAGAGACACAGATGTAGAGAACAAATGTATGTACACCAAGGGGGGAAAGTGGTGGGGAGGGGGGTTGTGGTGGTGGTGTGCTGAATTGGGAGATTGGGGTTGACATGTATACACTAATATGTATAAAACAGATAACTGATAAGGACCTGCTGTATAAAAAATAAATAAATAAAATTCAAAAATTCAAAAAAATAATAAAATAAAATAAAATGCAGATGCCTCATCTAAACAGCCTGAGGAGAGGTCCACCCATTGTGACAGCCGAGACATCTCCCAGCCCCTTTTTTTTTTTTGTCCCAAGTATGCAAAGAAAAAGCTGCAAACAGAACTTGTGGTATGCAAGCTATGCATAAATAATGTGAAGTGACACCTCGAGATGCAGAGATTTCTGTTCTTCAGAAACTTGGGGTTATCACTGACATTTGCCTCTGATTTTCATGTCCACAGTTTTCAAGATGGAATCAATCAGAAGTTCTGGGAGCTTTAAACACTGAACAACACTTTCGTTCTGAAAGAGCAGCTCTCCTCAACATCACACCATAACAAGCCCAGGGAAAAGAATTCTTTGATATGAATATTTTAAGAAGGGAGTAAGGTGCAATGATCTCATTGTGAAGGAAGCTCAGTCCCTTAAGGTCATCTTCAGAGCTGGAAATGATTCACGTCGAGAAAACTGACCTTCAGTGTTTTCTCTGCTAGGTGTTTAAACAGCAGCAGCGGACTAAACCAGTGATCTGAAATGCCATGTGAGTGGGGAGGTTGGGAGACTCGAGTTTCAGACTAACTGGATATGTACATGCAGGCTGGAGTGCTTATTACAGAAGCCTGTGAAAAGACATGTCAACTGAAAAAAAAATGTGCAAAGTGAGAGTTGAGAGTTAAGTTTCTTTGGGGGCAAAATGAGGACTATAGCCTGGGAGACAGCATTTCAGATAGCTCTGAGAAACTGCTCCAGGGAGGTAAGGGGGAAGGTCAGTATATATGTTTTTGGTGAAGGGGAAGTACATGAAATCAAGCTCATATTTTTTGCAGAAGTTTCTGCTAGTCTCATGAAGGTTACTGCTAGTCACCAGGAGCAGACGTCCCCATGAAAAATTTTAGTGCTTTTCTAGATACCAGGAGATGGAAGAATTGGGCTCATAAAATCTTCTGAAAATATCTAATTATCTGAAGACCTGTTCTTCCAGTTTTGCCCAGAGCAGAGGGTACCTCATTCCTGATCGCCACCTTGAACTCCTTTCAGGGATTGTTGAAGGTCAGCAGCTGCAGCAGCTCATGATTTAATCCTGGTAGAGGTAGATGGCAAGTGCCAATTTGTAGTTGACAGACATAATGTTTTAAATTTTAAATTCTTAACTCAGGACCATGACATAGTCAACATCAGACAGGCCTCTGTCACCACTGCTGTGATGGAGACTGAGCTACACAGGCACCAGGGGAACAAGGATGCTGTGCTTGCCATTGGGAATCCAAGGAGACAGATGTGCCACATAACCAGGTCTTGTTATAGCAGCAGAGGGGGCGGGCATGAAGGCAGGAGAGGATGATGGGAACTCATTGCACACATGCAAAAAGGAAAAATAATTTAGGCGAATTCCCAGGTTTTTGACTCTCAAGCTGCCATGTGAAAAGCAAGAGGTAAGAATTCATACATAATATCAGCAATAAAACAAATCCTGTTTTAGAAAACAATGAAATACACTAAAGACAGCCTTAGTCTTTTATAAAGACAAGCAGATCTCTTAAGTGAATGAAAATCTAGTCCATTACTCTTTTTTTCCTTAAGACAATATAAAGAAGAGAAACTTTCAGTGAAATGATGGAACTCCTTGAAATTACGATCACAACATCCTTGACAGTTTCAACATGGGGAAGGTGTTTTTCTGCACCAAAACATGAGAAATTGTACTTGAGGAACCCAGTAAGTGCAAAATGACTCAAAGCTCAGTTATGCTGTCAATAAAGAACGAATGAATAAAATTCTTCCCAAGTTTCACACCAGAGTTATTGAGTATCTCACAAGACTCAAAAGCAGATGGGTATTTTTTATGTACAGTTTTGTCAGGGGGTGTAAAGGTAAACACACTTATGTAAAAAAAAAAAAAGTAGTCCATTACTGGAAATTATATATTTAAAATTATAGTCATTATTCTTGCTTTCCAACTTTAACAATTGTGTTTATATCTTGGCTAATTTAATATAGAATATTTAATGTGATATATTATTCATTATGACACATCAAGGGGAAAAGTAAATGTCACCCCCCTTCTCATATCAGACCCAGTTCTACTCACCATTTCAAAACTTCTGTACTCCAAGAAGAGCTCTAAATCCAATCATTTAGGAGCATGACTGTAGATGGATCGTGATTACCAGAAAAAGAGATGACAATGCACTAGAAGCTTCGGACTCTTGTGACCCTCACTGCCTTGTATTTCAGGTGCATCTGGTTCCTTCCTGGGGATTTGCTACCCATTCCATCAGTAACTTCACTGTAAGCCACAGAGAAGGTGAGATAAACTGAGACTGACCTGTGCAAATAGAATTTTCCTCACTCTTGTTCAATTCTACCTGGAAAACAGATGCCTCAGAAAAGTGTATCCCTGGCCCAGTCATCTTTTCTGAGAGCCACATTAATTCATCCAACCACCAAATTTACATCTCCTCTTAAAACTCTTCCAGAGTTCACCATCTGAATGAATGACACCAATATTCACTCTGTTTATATTTTCCTATCTCTGTCCTCTGTTTTTAGTTTATACATTATCTTACTGTCTTTTAGTGGTGACTCTAAAGATTACAGCATGCATCCTTGACTCTTTAAAATCTAACATGAATTAAGATTTTGTAACATTATTCTCCAAATAACATTACAAAACATTAACTCCATTTACCCACTCATATCTTTTGAAACATCATGGTCATGCATTTTAATTCTGTATTTTCTACATACATTTTAGATCCCAAAACTTTGTTATTATTTTGTAGAGTCAATATCCATTTATATTTACCACTTCTCTTGCTCTTCATTTCTTACTGTATTTTTGTTTTTCCAATGGGATTCTTTTTCTTTTGCCTGAAGAACTCCCTGTAGAATTTTTTTGATGAAGGTCTGCTAGTGAAAAATCTCTCAGATTTTATTTATCTAAAAATGTCTTTATTTCACATTGAGTTTTAAAAGGCATTTTCACGGGCTTCCCTGGTGGCGCAGTGGTTGAGAGTCCACCTGCCGATGCAGGGGACGCGGGTTCGTGCCCCGGTCTGGGAAGATCCCGCGGCTGGGCCCGTGAGCCATGGCCTCTGAGCCTGTGCGCCACAACAGTGAGAGGCCCGCGTACCGCAAAAAAAAAATAAAATAAAAAAAAATAAAATAAAAGGCATTTTCACAAGACATAGAAATCTAGGTTGGTCTTTATTTTCTTTCAGCACTTTAAAGATGTCATTCTATCATCAGCTGAATTCCATCATATTCTTTGAGAAGTCAGTTGTCTGTCTTTATTTTTTTCTCCTTTGAAAGTAATGTGTCTTGTTTTCCTCTCTGCTTTCTTTCAAGTGCTTTCTCTTTGTCATTTGGTTTTTGCAGTACTATTGCAATATTTTGAATTTATTAAGATTGAGAATCACAGAGCTTCTAGAATATGGGGTTGAATGTGTTTAATCTATCATTTTCTCTTGAAAGATTGCTTATGTCCCTTTCTCTCTCTCTTTTTGAGGACAACAATTATACATATATTAGCGCTTTTCACAGTAATTCATGTTTCTTACTTTATATGTGTTCAATTTTTTGCCTTTCAGTGCTTCAGCTTGGATATTTTCTATTCTCTTAATTTAAGTTCACTAATTCTCTATTCTGATTGGCTAAATTTGCTATTACATTCATCCAATGAGTTTCTAATTGTGTTTATTGAGTATTTTACTTCTAGAGTTTCAAATGATTCTATTTTACAGATTTCAGTACTTGATAACATTCTCCACTCTGTCATCTATTTTCTGGAGCATAGCATGTTGAGAGAGGCAATCTCTTTTGGGCTCTAAGCATCACTTTCTCTTTCTGCTGTGGATGCCAAGAATGAAGGCCCTGGCCGCCCTTTACTTAGACCATTTCTCAAGATTGCATTTTCATCCAGCAATTTTGAGGAATAATGTAATGTCTTTCTCTAGGAGGAAGAGTAGGCTTTCTTATTGCTAGCTATAAAGCAGAGATTTCCTAAGTTCAGTGTTCCTCAGCTGTCATGCAAACCCACTGAATATGTAGCATTCATCTGCACCATATCACATTGCCCCTGTGGAACTTGAGAGGAAAGGAGCAATGTAAATTTGCCAATGCTCATGCTGCTTGCTGAGCCAAGAGCAATAAAGTCCTTCCTCTGACCCAGGAGTCTCATGTCTTTCACCAGCACCCATGAAACCACAACAGATTAATGTATTATCTTGAAAGTAAGGTGACGTCAAATTCCAGCCCAGACAATCAAACACAGTTTTTTTTTTAATTTAGGTATAGTTGATTTACCATATTATATTAATTTTAGGTGTATAACAGTGATTCCAAATTTTTATAGATTTACTCTATTTAAAATTATTACAAAATAATGGCTATATTCCCTATGCTATACAATATATCCTTGTAGCTTATTTATTTTATACATAGTATTTTGTACCTCTCAATTCCCTACACTTATCTTGACCCTCCTCCCTTCCCTCTCACCACTGGTAACCACTAGTTTGTTTTCTATATCTGTGAGTCTGTTCCTGTTCTGTTTTATATGTTCATTTGTTTTCTATTTTATATTCCACATAAAAGTGATAACAAAGAGTATTTGTTTTTCTCTATCTGAGTTATTTCACTAAGCATAATACTCTCTAGGTCCATCCATGTTGTTGTAAATGGAAAAATTTCATTCATTTTATGGTTGAGTAGTATTTCATTGTATATATTTACCACATCTTCTTTATCCATTAATCTGTTGATGGACACTTAGGTTGATTCCATATCTTGTTAATTGTAAATAATGCTGCTATGAACATTGAGGTGCATGGATCTTTTTGAATTAATTTTTTTTTGGATATATACCCAGGAATGTAATGGCTGAATCATATGTTTGTTAGTTCTATTTTTACTTTTTTGAGGACTCTCCATACTGTTTTCCATAGTGGCTGCGCAAATTTAAATGGAGCCTACTACAGGGAAGTCTATCCTCACTGGTCAGCTGTAGGTCCAACTTCTAACTAGCCTTAGTCTTTTCCACAGCAGAACACTGTACAAGCTCCCATGTCTTCCCAGAAGTTGCAGATATCAGAGTTGACCATATTTCTCAGGAGCAAACAAAAGCTGGGTCTCACTCCATAGCATGAGGGTTTCTTCAGAGCGTCCTTAATTATCATGGAGCAGACACGATGGGGCAGGAAGCTACACTGTAATCACAGGGCAGGGCAGGGAGAGCAAAATTTTATTTTGTGTAACTCAAACATCAGTGAAATGGCTGCCACCACCACGAGCTATACATTTAACTCAATGTTTCCAGTGAGCTTGATGTCTTGCTTGGAAAGTGGATGCATATCTGTGTTTGTCATGAAAATTTACCAGCAGAAATTCTCATTCATTTGCTATAGATTTACAAAAATTTGTCAACTTTTTTCAGTTTAGAAGTTTCCTTAAATATATAGTATTTTAGGGAAAAAAATCAATAAACATTTGATCTGAAAAAGAAAGTTGGAAAATTAAAGCACAGTTATTTTCATGTACATGTGTGAAAACTCTATCATCTGTGGGTCTGTTTCTAAATGTCTTTTTTTCTCAGTCCTGTTAATTGGTATGTCTGGTAATTTTTTATTGAAAGTCAGGCATTATATACTAAAAATAGAAAAGTCTCTAGAGCACATTATCTTCCTGCAGGGAAAGTTCACCCTACATTCTGGTAAGCAGTCTATATTGAAACAGACCACCTTAACCTAATCTAAGCTCAAATGCCATGCTAAACTGATTTGAGGCAAGGTGGAAGTTTTTGAAAGTCTCTGTCTGTCTCTGGTTCATTTCTACTTCTAGGATACAGCTTTCCATTGGTCCCAATTGGAAGCCTGGGGTGTTTGATGTTTAAATGGTGCCTCTCCTCCTTGTCAAGTTCTGACCTCCAATTTTTGTCTACTGAAAACCTCAAGACAGCCAAAACCTCTTTTCTGCTTTTTAATAGCTTCTTAGCATCTTTCCCAGAGCTGCTTAATAATCAGGCAAATATCCCGAGGGGGGAAATCACTGAAGGTTGGACTTACTTCTCTATGCTATGCTTATTTCCAGGACTTTGGCATCTCCTGTTCTACCTACCTTGGCAATTTCAAATTACAGGTTTTTGTTCTCCAACCTCATGCTAGAAGTTTGGTTGTTTTCTCTACCTTTTATCTAGGGATCTCTTCCTGGTTTTTCAACCCCTCACCCACTGTAAATGTTCTGAAGAAATAAGTAACTCACAGGAAGTTAGCTTACCTCTCTGTAATTCCCTTCCTTCTGGATTATTTGCCCTTCAAGTCTTGGTTGCTTCAGTATTTCTTCAATGTCTTTAATCATATTTTTTCAATATATTTAATCTGCATTTTCTCAATTTTTCAGGAAAGTCATTGATCCACCACAAGCCAGAATCCAAAGAATCACTTCCTACATGCCCTCCTTTTACCCTCTCTACTCAGTACTTCCTAAATGTTTCTCAAATCATTCTACTCCTCTCCATCTCCCCATTTCCCCACCATTACTTCATCTCTCACCTATGTTACTGATCTGTCCTCATCCACTCTTTTCTCTTTCAATCTGTTCTCTAAAAGCAACCACAGGGATGTTACATTAAAATAAAGTATTTGTTTTCTATTGCTGCATAACAAATTGCCAAAACTCAGTGACTTAAAATAACACAATTTATCATTTCACAACTGAGTCAGAAATTCAGATGCAGCTTAGTTATGTCCTCTCCTTGGGGTCTCACCAGGTTGCAGTATAGTTGTCATCTGGGCTGTATTTTCATCTGAAGGCTTGGCTGGGGAAGAATCTTTTTCTAGGATCCTTCAAGTTGTTGGTGGAATTCATCTTCTTGAAGCTGTGTGACTGAGGGCTCCAGGTTTTTGCTGGCTGACCACTAGAAGCTGCCCTCAGACCCTACAGGTCTCAGTTTCTTGTCATGTGAACCTCCTCAACATGCCTGCTCACTTCATCAAACCAGGGGATAATGTCTTACTCCAGTCTGTTAAGGCAGAGTCTAATGTGGTGTAATGTTATCATCAGAGTGACATCCCATTACCTTATTCTATGAGGTAGAAGAAAGTCACAGGTTCTACCCACACTCAAGGAGAGGGGATTATACCGGGTGTATCACCAGGGGACAGAGATCATCTTAGAAGTCTGAGCATTTACATCAGCCTCCTCAGATTAACCCCCTTCAATGGCTTGCCATTACTGTTAGGAAAAAAATTTTCTTAGAGTGACTTGTAAAGAGCCGCATGATCTAAACCCAAGCTCTCCATCTTTATCTCATGCTATGCCATCCCCTATTCGCTGTACTACAGCCACATTTTAGTCCTTATGTTTAACCTACTCCCCCTAATCACAGGGCCTTTGCACAGACAGTTCTTCTACACACGTTAATTTTTACTTAGGTAATGCCTATTCATTCTCAAAGTTTCAATATAAGCACAATTCCTCTAAAAGTTTTCCCTGACATCCCCAATCAGGAAAAATCCCTGTTACATGGCCCCAAATACATCTCTTTTGTAATTTCAGATACAGTATCCACTTATTTAGGGGATGATTTTGTTTTAGTCTGTCTCCTCCTCCTCCTCCTCCTCCTCCTCCCTCCCTCCTCCCCTTCTCCTCCCTTCCCCCTCCCTCTTCTCCTCCCTCCCCCTCCTCTGTAAAGTCAAGTGTCATGTCTGGTTTGGGTTCCACTGAATCCTCAGTGCCCAGCACACTGCCTGGCACACAGGAGACCCTCAGGATGCGTTTGTTCAATAATTGTTCAGCAGATGAACTCAGGTTTTTACCAGCTCTGCACTGTGTATGTGCAACTATTAATAAGGTGGTGTTTTGACTCCTAATCTATTGTTTCATATGTTACTTTCACAGGAACCTAATAGGGTGAAAGGATAATTGTCAGGAAAGATTTGAGCATTTCTAGGACAAAAATCTCACCTTAAAAATATCCAGGTGCAAGAGGGAAGAGATATGGGGATCTGTGTATATGTATAGCTGATTCACTTTGTTATACAGCAGAAACTAACACATCATTGTAAAGCAATTATACTCCCATAAAGAAGTTTAAAAAAAAAATCCAGGTTCTGCTAAATTTCTTTCACTATTCATGTGTACTCCTGAGACAATAATAATATATATTACAGAATACAATCTAAACATTAAATACTAAACATTGGGCAGACAATTTTAGATAGAGTATCTCAATTAACACTCACATTGCCTCTATCCTATAAAGTGGGTACCATTATCCCGAGAAATACGAGTCAGAAAAGTTAAATAACTTGCCTGGGGTTAAGCAGATGGCAACTGACAGTGTGAGGAGTTGAACAATAGAACAACCTCAGAGTCTGCTATTAATGGCCCTACCAGGTCAGTGCTTCTCAAATGCTCATTAATAAAGGTTCAGTGTATTATCCTTAATTTCCAAGAAACCATGGACCAATACCTTTGTAACGTACAGTAAAAATAAATTATTAAAAATAAATACAATAATAAAATGTGAGTTCAACTTTTTAAAATTCAGCAAACAAAAGTTTCTAAATGCTTATTCTCAATTTCTGTACTAACCTCATGGTCGACCAGCAGCAAACTCTTTGCAAATCAGCACAGACCCATGGGCAACTTCTTCATCAGCTATGAATTCTGTATTTTGCATTTCCTTGAGGCCTTTTGCAGTGGATACAGTCTTCTACAAAAAAAAAAAAAAAAAAAGATTATAGTCAAAGTCTTCTAAGCCAGCCAGTTCTTGAGGACAGAACCAGGATATCACTGATCATGATATCCTCATGATCAATGGCATTAATGGTAACAATTAACTTCAAATTTTTTTCTACATGCATTCCTTATTGGCCTTGAAATGTCCTCTGTAATCTGAGCTTAACCAACTTTTCCAAACCTATTTCTTATACCCTGGACTAAATGTTTGTGCTCTTCCCTACCCTCAAGACTTCATATGCTGAAGCCTTAATCCCCAATGTGATAGTATTTGGAGATGGGGCCTTTGGGAGGCAATTACGTTTAAATGAGGTCATAAGGGGAGACCCCCGATGCACCAAGGAAAGGCCACGTGGGGACACAGTAAGGAAGCGGGTGTCTACAAACCAGGAAGAGGGCCCTCATCAGGTCCTGAGTCTGCTGGCACCCTGGATCTTGGACTTCCCAGTTTCCAGAACTGTGAGAAATAAATTTCTGCTGTTCAAAATACCCAATCTATGATATTTTGTTCTAGCAGCCCGAGCTAAGACACACCCCTCTAAATCCCAGGCTCTGCTGGGCCTTCTGCTGTTCCTCATGTACAAACCAGGCTTTATTATCAGCTCCACCATTTTGTGTCTGTATCTTAGATTCTTTCCCATTATTAAACTCATAAAGACCTACATCAATCCTTAAAAACTGAAGTATGTGAGGATACTTGGAAATGTATAAGTGAAGTAATAACAAATAAAAAACTAGAGCACATGAATCTTATATTCTCCATGAATGTCACCACATTAAGTATATGATACAGAAATAAAAGTCAAAATAAACTGTCATTAGATATTCATAGTGGGGATTTTACATGAAACCATGGTTTTTTTCCCACTGTTAAACATATAATAAACTGTTTAGAATACGCAGTAATGAATTCTATTCATTTTTAGTGGCCAATATCTCATATTACGTAGGGCACAATTAACCCCAGAGCCCACTCCTGCCACCGGCAGTTATACCATTGCATCTATTTTGCTTCCTGGAGGCCCAAGACCCCCCAGATTAAGTCCACTGACCTTACTTTTTTCTATTTCTACCTACTCTGCTTCTCAGGATATAAAGTGGTAAACCAAACCCAGTAAAAAGATGTGGTCTTTCTTCATGGCTCTAGTTGTACAAAAACAGGGGATTCTTTTTCTTTTTTCAACTATTTACTACTGTTCCTTACAGGGAACAAATGGTGAATTTAGAAAAAAATTAAGAAATTCAAAATATTCTATTAGTAGTTATTTCTGACCCATATTCTGGGGCAATGGAGCCAGTTCACACTGGCTTAGGAGAGTCACTTCCGTGCATTTCTTCCCAACTTCATGTCCAGTAACATCAGATTGATAGCTTGAAATCAGCTGTACTGGGAGTATTTACACCACGGTTATGCACAACTGCCACAATAAGCACCGTCCCCTGCCCCCGCCCCAGCCACCCCAGAGTGTCCATTGATAAACATTTACCAGCTTACCACTGTCTGTACTGAAATGGAAGTGGGACTGGCTCAGCTGACTTGAATGATCAGCAAACTAAATTCCTCCTCGGTTGTTTGCTAGAAAATAATTACCTTCAATGAATTCCATCAATTTCTTTTTCTCAACACTCTACTGTCATTGAGTTTATACCCCTCCTAGAGTCTTGATTCCATATTGCCTTGTACTGGGTATTATTGGGATAGTGTTCGTTGACAGATTCATTTGTGCTACTGAATAAAAAGCTCAGTTTATTCTGCCTTATCTCCTCCCTAGAACCTGGGCTTGTGCTTTGCATGTGGTAAACATTTAATAATATTTGTGGAATAAATTAGATGCAAGTGAAATCAGTTTCTGCTTAAGCTCTTAACTGAAGGCAAAAGAAATGTTAGTGCTCTCCAGGGATAAGACAGTCCTTCAGTGTTGTCAAGTTTGAAAAAGATGCAAGGCACCAAGTATGGTGCACTAATTCAAATGAAACTGAGCCTTAAGTACTTCAGAAATGTGACAGACAAGAGCTAGTGTCACATCAGGAGAGCAAAAGAAGGAGGATGCGTAGAAGCTGAAACCAAAGTAAAATGAACCTGTTTGCAAATTAAGCCTAAACTAAGGACCAAAGTAAGTGATGAAATGAGAAAACACTTGGAAGGTGTCCTCTACGTGCTATTACTGTTATTCTTTTTAATTTGATTTACTGACAGACTTAATGATTATGGATAACATAGTCAAGAATATCCTGGAAACAAAAGAAGCATATTCTGGGAAAGCAATCCAAAACAAGAACAAAAATAAAAATAAATCAAACGAAAACAGGAGAGGTAATGTCAAAGGCTAAATAAAATCTGAAAGAGGTGAAAAAATATTACTCCTATATTAGCATGAGCTTGAGGATAATGTTTCGCTCTGGGACCAATTACTGCAGGGAAGGAGCTAGAAAATGGAAGCAATAAACTATTTTTTAAAAGAGCAAGAAAGGGAGGAGAGACATAAATATAATTAGATGAGATTTATATGAAACAAGAAGATTTCCAGTGAAGGGCTAGAGAACAAAAAAGGTCTTTCAGTGGAGAAAATGGGAACTTCTAAACTGTGCAACAGTTTACAAGGTCCTGAAACTTTGAGCACCTATTGATTAATACCTGTACATTGTTTCCCTAAATAGGACCCTGTCTCTTGGGGACAAGAAAACAAGTCTGGAGGGCAGCAGTCATGTCTTACGCACCCCGGACTCCTCCTCAGACTCTCGGATACTGCCCTACACACAATGAGTGTCAGATAAACTTGAGTCTCACTCCTGGTGCTTCCCTGACACTTCAGTTCTATGGATTTGCCTTCACACACACCTCTCATCTCTCTTGGAATAAGATAAAATAGCCCAGGGGCTTCCCTGGTGGCGCAGTGGTTGAGAGTCCGCCTGCCGATGCAGGGGACACGGGTTCTTGCCCCGGTCCGGGAGGATCCCGCATGCCGCGGAGCGGCTGGGCCCGTGAGCCATGGCCGCTGAGCCTGCGCGTCCGGAGCCTGTGCTCTGCAGCGGAAGAGGCCACAGCAGTGAGAGGCCCACGTACCACAAAAAAAAAAAAAAAAAAAGGAAAGATAAAATAGCCTGAATAAAGGTCATTTGAAATAACATTCCCCCACCTGCCCATCATTGCATGCCTATCTCCTCTTAAAAAATGTTCAGTGTTCACCTTCTCTGAATATATTTATTTAGGATTCTGAGAAACTGCATTTAGGTGAAAATGTTTGCTCATGTCTAAACCAATCACTAAACACACACACACACACACACACACACACACACACACACACACACAAGACAAAAATGAACACTACTTGTAGAGCCTAAAATTGCTCAAGGGCTCAGAAGTTCATAACCCCAATATTTCAACATATGTCAAATAAAGTTAACCAACTGAAAACGAAATTGGTCCCCCATTTTCCAGCCTCACTGATCCTTTTTTATAATTCCATGTAGATTGTCTCCTTACCTTCTTTTAAAGTCTGCTTTTCCCTTGGGTATAACCCAAGTTGGCAGCCTTGAAATTTCTGTCCCAGGCCATCTGTTCTTTGCTACTCAATGTCTCAGTAACCTCATTAACCCTCACAATCTAACTACAAATTGTGAAAATGATTCCCAAAGCTGCAGTGCAGCCCTGACAGCTCACCCTCTCTCAAGCTCTGTATATGCAGGTACCTACAGGCAACCTTCACAGACAACCCTAAAACACACAAAACTCATAAGCCAAACTCCAAGTTGGTCTTCTCTCAAAACAATCTTTTCAAATTGTCCATTATTACAGACAGCTTCATCATATTCACAGACTTCAGATGTCAACCACCTGGGAAACTTCTGTACTTCTCCTTTGCCCCACGTCTAATCTTATATGAAATGCTACCTGTGGTAAGTGGATCTATGTTAGCTCTTCTTTTTTAACAAAACTTCTTTGGATTGCCCTACTTCTGTTTCCACAAAACTGTGTCCTCAACACCTAATGTCTAAATCCCTGAACAATATACCATTGGGTTTCCTTGTTTGGGGCTCTCCCAGCTCTAGACCATCTGTCTCAAGTAAGTTTCACTAGAAGCAGAATCTGAGATACAATTTCTTGAACCCTGTGATTGACTGAAGGGGCGCTCTCAGGAGAAGGGGGGAGAGACCCGGGGACAGCAAGGTCAAAATGCTAACAAAAAATAAGTTCTCAACCAGATATTACCTTGAGTCAATGTCACAGGGAAGCTTTGGAGAATCAGTGACAAGACAGAGTTGACTCCATCTTGAGACAAGAGGACAAGCCTTTGATAGTGTGTACCTGTTGGGTGGCGTGCTTTACCTCCCAGAGGGTTCAATTAGCCAAGGGCAACTCCCTAGAGACAGGACAGCTGTAGGCTGTGACTATATTCAGAGCAGATGGGGATGGGTGGAGGGCATCTGAGCAGGACACCAGCAACATCCCTGACGTTCTCAACGTGTGACCCCTGGACCACAGCAGCAGGCTCAGCCAAGAATTTCTTTGACATGCAGATTCCTGAGTCGCACCCAAGACCTACCAAATCAGAAGCTCTGGGGTGGGACCAAAAAAGTTGTGTTTTAACCAGCCCTCCAGGTGATTCTGCCACATACTAAAGATTGCATCATTCAACACAGAGCTCGTGAACATTTCTAAGTCCCGTATGAGTATTTTTCTACTAATCAAGAGCCGGTAGTAACTCTTACTCAAAAATAAACTCCCAAGGTTAACAGTAAATGCTTTCGTCCAAATTAGACATCTTCTATTCCTCCAAAGGTGCATCTCAGCAGTCCCTCTTTCTCCGTGGCCATTAGTTATCACAGAATCACGGAAGACTGGAAGAAAACTTTGAGGTTAATTAATCTAGCTCCCTACTTTTGGCAAATGGAACCATAGAGACCCCCAACGTGTAAGCATCTGAACCGAGTTTAAACAACAGGAACACTCCTTATTTCAAGTTTAATCTTTTTTGTCATCTGCAATGCCAACTCTACTCCAAATTAAGAAAATTCATTGCGACACGGTCACAACTTGCTCGGTTTTACCTCTTTCTATTCGTGGTTTTCACCTCCAGTTAACACGCCTACCCAACTGTTTTTCGATCTATTTCTGTCACCTCTTCCAGGAAAGCTTTCATGACAGATGCTATATTGTTATTATTTACCAAATATCCTCTACCCCTCCCCACCTCCAACCTTTCCCTCCCCCACTGAGGTTGCTCTTGGCTGTGGAATGTGAGGAGGTGTGATGTTTGCCTAGGGGGACACTTTGCTTGGCTTGGACCCCAGTACTCCTGCTCTCTGCTGTGATGTCTCGGATGGGAGGGGCTCCCGGGATCTGGAGACCATGGAGACATGTGGACCAGACTTAAACCAGACCCTCAGCCTGAGTCCAGCAAGTCAAACTCAGCAGGGACATCCCGCAGCCCCCAGACGCATGAGCGAGAAATGAGTTGTCGGTGACGCCACCCTGGTTGTGTGTTGCAGCACTGCCGCAACAGCAATGACAACAACAGCAGCTCACGTGCCCTGGTCAGACCCTGGAGGACAATCAGGTTTCCATGCCCTGAACATATACTAGCGTATTTAGTTTTCAGAACAACCCTATGAAGTGGGTGCTACTTTTAGGCTCATTTTACAAGTGAGGAAGGTGAGGCAAGAAAAGTGATGTAACTTTGCCCAAAGCCACACTGCTGGGACCCTCCCAGGACCCCTAGCTATGAAGGTCATGCTGTCTCCTGCTCTGTGGGTGACATTTCAGGCTTCTGGCTGCTTCTGCACCCCCATATCTGGATTCCCAGATTTCCACAGGAATTCCTGTAGCTTTGACCTTATTTCATTGAACTGAGTTGCAAAGGTCTCTTGATTTAACTCCCCACTTAGGTGGAGAGGCCAGGTTTGGCATGGTCCACACAAGGAGCCTGTCGCAAGGAGTTCAGGAAGTGTCAGCTAAGCGATAAATGATGAAGCCCTAATACGGCTCTCAGCATCGAGGGACCGAGGGTCAGTGCTGTTGCTGTGGTCACTTAACGAAGCCCCCATCTCCCCCCTACCCCTCTCCCCACACTCACAGGCAATAGAGCTCTGTCTTGACCAGCTCTCTGAGGCCAAACTCTCACACTGGTGCCTGGTCCTCCTGTGATCTGTCCTCAGAAGATCTCTCCTCCCTCCTCTTTCACGGCTCCTGGTTGACTCCACGCTCCCTCACTCCTGCCGGCACATACAATTCCGTCCATTGCCTCCACCTGGACCGCTCCTTCCCACCTAAACACAGATGCAAAGCCTCCCCACCCTGACGGCCCAGTGCACACGCCACTGCCCAGCCCCGCAGCTGAGCATCCTCCGGACTCCGATTGCACCTCCCTGTAGCTTTGGTGCATATGTCTCTATGCTTCTAGCGTTCCTTTCAAGTCAACCAACTCTCGACACGTGTGTCTGCCTCGAAAAGCTGGGATCCATTTCAGATTCATCTGTATCACCCAGGAGCACCTAGCACAATGGCTTGCAAATAGTAGGCATTCAATAAATATTTCCACAAAGAGTAAGTGACGTTAGAACTGGCTTGCTGTTGTGAGGTATTCACCGTTAGCTTGTTCTAGAGGGAGCTGGGTGAGAGCGGGCAGCAGGATCATTCACAGAGGGCATATTTCCTGCCAGTTTCCCACCGGCAGATGTTGCCCATTGCAGAGCAGCACGCTGCCCCATGCAGGCCCTGTTGCCAAACAGCAGGTATTCTTGGCAGGAGGGTTGGTGCATGCCGCGTTCTGCAGTCTGCACCTCTGAACCAGCTCCTCCATTGGCAAACGAGCCTTCTTGGAACTGGCTTGTGCCACCCTCCACAGGCCCCCTGCCACCCAAACAAATGGGCACAAGTGTAAGTGTGCTGGGTAGCAAGCATGCACATCCACTTGGAGCTCACAATAAAAGATTTGTCTCTCACACATGGTGTCACCCCATCCAAACAGCAAAAGCACACTGCTGTGTTATGTGAGATGCTGCAAGGGAATTACACTCATATTCTAATTTGAGAAGCCATTAATTAAAGAGTCCCAGGGCTTCTCTGGTGGTGCAGTGGTTAAGAATCTACCTGCCAATGCAGGGGACACGGGTTCGAGCCCTAGTGTGGGAAGATCCCACATGCCGCGGAGCAACTAAGCCTGTGAGCCACAACTACTGAGCCCGCGTGCCACAACTACTGAAGCCTGTGCACCTAGAGCCTGTGCTCCACAGCAAGAGAAGCCACCGCTGGCTGCAACTAGAGAAAGCCCATGCACAGCAGTGACGACCCAATGCAGCCAAAAATAAATAAATAAATTAAAAGTCAGTAAATTTAAGAATTGCTGTAAAATCGAGGGAAAAGGATGGAATAGAATTAGTAAAACCAAAACCCTATATTTCCTGTTACTAAGTGCTACTCTTACAAAAAACAAAAAACGAAAAACAAAGAGTCCCAGACTTGGAAGAGGGAGTAAGGATGAGAAAGAGATGAAAGAAAACGTTCTGTCTCTGTTTAAAGCTTTGGCTGGTAGCATCTGTGGATTGGGGGACATGCTCCTTCCAGGTGGAGTTCAGATTTAAGGCAGCTGCTAAACCCATGAGTGGGGCTTAGGGCTGCCAGCAAGGCAGCAGGAAGATAGACACTCCTCCCAGGGCCTGGTATGCTTCCACACACAGGGGTGAATAAAAGTTTAAACGTCCCATCTGAGCCAAAATCTATAAACCATGTTCCAACCACATAGGTTCAAAGAGAAGAATAATGTGCTTAACATGCCACCTTATTGATAACCTAGTTGCAGTTATGTCCCAACCCAGGTTGAAAACCTTTATTGACTCAGCAGTTATCTTAATAATCTGACGGCCTGAGCTGGCTAAGCCACACAGTCAGCCTGGGGAGCAGCCAGTGCGGCCTTTGGCATACATTACAATTTTAAAAGCCTGCAACTGACAAAGAAATAATACCACCTACAACTCTAAAGCACTTTAATTCTGGTCTTTTTTGAGACACTAAAGACAGATAGGAACTGCATTGATCTTGCACGGTAGATCTCACAAGTAATCTCTTCCACTGGGGTTTGTGGTTTTACTTTTACTTTCCAAACTCTAATGTACCCATGACTCATTTGGATACAAGAAGTGCAGCTTGAACTTCCCAGTCGGTCATCGGCAGACTGTGCCAAACAGCTATAGCACCTCAGGGAAGCCACAGAATGGAAAGCAGATCATCTGGCAAAACTGGCCGATGGCCAGCAGGTGACCCAGTTACTGGACCAATATGCTGCCCAGTACTAGAAGATGCTCAGTCTCCAAAGTGGGTTATAAATATTCATTCGGGGCTGTAACATTTGGAAGCTGAAACCTTTAAAGGCCCCAAGTTTCGCTGGTCACACTAGGGGTGCCGGGGCTTCTGTATAGATAAAATCCATCCAGTCTGTTTATTGTCTGCCTTTTAAGTCGCTCCTTGTTTCCAGACAGCTCCAGGCAGAGACCTGACTGGGGATTAAGCCTCCATCATAAATGCGGCTCAGAGACATTGAAAAAGAATAAGATAGAAGTTTAAATATCTGCTGTAGAAGGGTTATCTCACTGTGACAGCTTGGATGTTGCATTGATTAAACAATGGAGGATAGCATATAGCTCTACTCTGCATCACAGTTGTGCTTGAAATATTTTTCTGCAAGGAAAAGGCAAGTTTATTTTTAATAATGGGTCGAGACCTGGCATCTGGAATATCTTACATCACAAGTTTTGAAGAAATTAACCTCTAATTTTATTTACATGCATTTCAAGAGCTTCAAAAGTATTCAGAACCCACTGGTTTTTCAGTCAGAATTAGTCCAAGAGTTTGACTTTAGCATCTTTGGATGACTTAATTGTAGATCATAAGTGTGTCCAAACTTGTCTTCGCTGCCCAGAATTTTTTTTTCATTCTCTACTCTCCCTGGCAGGAAGTCACTACAATGTTCGTTTGTCTGGTAGCAGGATGAATGGCCAACTCCTTCCTGGCATGTACAAGTTGAGGAAGCTGTAATTTGCTCCCTGTTTCCCTTGAAGGTCACTGAATTTAATACTGTGATTGAAACCCAGTACCTTCTATAAATCTCCAAAGAACTGTGATTCCTAAGAAGGCAGATAATTTGGAGGTGGTATATGTTGACCTGTGCACACATGTTAAACAATTATAAATTGTTTCCTTTCATCTGTCTCAGAAGTAATCTGTAGCAAGACTCCAAAATATAAATCCTCTCTAAAATGAGACAGCTAGAAAATAGCCCATGAGGATTGGTGGGTTCATCCACAATGCTGACACCCCTGTACACCTTCAGATGGTGACAAATGACGCTGATTTTCAGCCTTGGCTTGATTTGAACTGGTCGCTTCTATCTCTGGCTTACTTCTTGTAGGAAAATAAAATTGTCTCATTCATCCCCTTGGCATTATTCCCAGTCAATGAACGAGGGTGACACTTCTCCCAGGTAACCATCTCAAAGTTTTCTAGCTGAGCTAGTTAGTGTTTTGGCATTGGAAAATACACTATAAAAATCATTCTTTCACTTTGTGCCTGGGAGGGAGGGTAGGGCACTTAGGACAAAGTAGTTCTGCCTTTGCCTCTACCAGTTCATGTAATTTTTGATATCCCAAAATGGAAAATTGGTTTTATCCCTGGATACACATGAAACCATCAGAGGTCCCTGGGTCCTCTAACTGGGGATAACTAAGGGTGCCTCTGCAGGAACGTAACTTTGCTGGGTAACAGTGGCTCCTGGCAAAGTGGGAATGGACATGTGAGAGTATTTTGAGGCAGAAGAATTCAGGCAGAGTGATCCATGATGGAGGGTCACAATAGGAAAAAGCAAGTTTGAGAGTGAAGAGAAGGTCTAAGGTACTAACATATAACCCCAAACCCAACTCCCTATAATTTCTATTGGTCTGAATTGAAAGGGTTCCCCCTATTTTTTAATCGTCCTTCATTTCAATATAACTCATACAATCTCCCATTTTAGTTTCCTAGGGCTACTGTAACAAAGTAGAGTGGTGGGTGGCTCTAACAACAGGATTTTACTGTCTCACAGTTCTGGACGCCAGAAGTCCAAGATCAAGGTGTCAGCAGGGTTGGTTCCTTCTGAGGCTTTGAGGGAGAATCTGACCATGCCTCTCTCCTGGCTCTTGGAGGTCTGCTGGCTGGAACCTTTGGTGTTCTTTGGCCAAAGAAACATCACCGCGATCTCTGTCTTCATGTTCATGTGTCATTCTTCACATGTGTGTGTCTTTGTGTATAAATTTCCCCTTTCAATAAGGATACCAGTCATTTTGGCTAAGTGACCCACCCTGCTTCAGTATGATATCATCTTAACTAATTACATCTGCAATAATCCTGTTTCCAAATAAGGTCACATTCTGAGATACTGGGAGCTAGGACTTCAACATATAATTTTGAGGAGGACACTATTCAACTCATAACACCCCCTAAACAATATTTCTATAACAGTCTGTATCTTCCTCCTCAGGCAGAGGGATCAGGGCCTCATAAAAAAGAATAACAATGAGCTACAAGTAAACTCTTCTTACACATCTATGGAAGAAACTGTAGAAGAGGCTGTCTTGGCCCCATTTGTAACAGGTAAAAAAGAAAGGAAAAAATGTCCCTAAGGAATTGTAGCTGTGGGCTAACCTTTACAGCCTTGCCTGGGCAATCCAGGTATCCTCAAGTTACAAACTTGGTTATGGTGATCCCAGACTGGAAGTACTCCTAGAACTTGACGTTAGCAAATGCATATCCTCTCTGGAGAAAATCACCTTTCTCTTGGACCTCAAAAGATTACCATAATAAAATTCTGAGAGTAATGAACAGCACACCAACAACCAAGCTCACCAGGAAAGAAATCACCATGAGAAAGCTTAGGAAGAAACAGCAGACAGCAGAATTATATTTACAAGACTACAGTATTAAAATCATCAGAAACAGATTATAAAATAATTATGATTACTATATGTAGGGAATAGAGTTTTTTTTTTAAAAAAAACCTGACCTAGCACATTTGAAAGACAGCCAAATAGAACTTCTAGAAATAAGAAATATATAAGAAAAAAATTTTTTAATGAATGGACAAGTTTAACAACATATTAGAAACAGGTGAATGTAGAATTGATGATCTGGAGGATAACCCAGAAGAAATTATCCATGATACAGCACACACAGACAGAGACCAAAAAAAAAAAAAAAAAAAAAAGAGAGAGAGAGAGAGAGACAGACAGACAGACAGAGAAAGAAAAAAGAAAAGTATGGTGGTTAGTGTGAGAAAAACTTAACATCCATTTAAACAGAACTACAAAAGAATAATAGAGAGAGAACAGAGCATAAGTGACATTTAAAAGTAAAATTGCTGAGAATTTTTCAGAACTAGTAAAAGATATAGGAAACCCAACAAATCCCAAGCAGGGAAATAAAAGAAATCTACATAAATATCCATCATAGTAAAATCAGATAAAAAGAAAAAGAAATTTTAAAAGCAAAAGAAATAGAATACAATCAAAAAAGCAACAGTTAAATGCAGTTGAACACTTAAGCAGTAATAAAATCAAGACTACTGTGAAATAATGTCTTCAACTAAGCTTAAGGGAAATAACTTCCAACCGTCAAAATATCATTTAAGAATGAGAGTAAAACATACTTTCAGTAAACATAAGCTGAGATAATTTACCACCAGCATACTTTCACAAAGGAAATCTTGAAATATATGATTCAGGCAGAAGGAAGGTAACCACAAAAGGAAAGTAAGGAACGGGAAAAAAAAAAAATGTTAAAGGGAAATATAATTAAATATACAACAATAAACTGTTTTGTTATTGATACTGATTAAATTTAAAATGTGATAAATTAAGTATGTAGGTTGTGATTTCTAAAATAACTACTAAAAAAGACAGAGACAAAATATATTACTTCAAAACAAGAAGATGGAAAAAATAGATTAATAAGAACTACTCAGTCACACAAAAATAAAACAAGAGATAAAAGAAAAAGAAATATAAATAGGAAGAGGCAAATTGAAAGTGCAATAAAAAGATGATACATTTAAACCCTAATATTTAAATCATTATATTAAATGTAAATGGTTTAACTGTTTCAGATAAGAGCAAAGATCAGCTAGTAGATTTCTAAAAGAACAGCTGTATGTTGTGCATAATGGATACATCCAAAATATAAGGACCAGAAAGACTGGAGAAAAGGATTCAAATATATATGCCAGTAACTGCTAACCAAAAGAGAAAAGCCGTGGCTGTTTGAACATTAGATAAAATAGACCTTAAGACAATAAATATTGCTGGAGATAAAGAGGGCTCTCTCACAGTTATAAAAGATTTAATTCACCAAGAAGACATAAACATTTTAATTCATATATGCCTGTAATAGGCTGAATGGTTACCCCCCAAAAGGTATTTCTCCATCCTAAAGCCCAGAACCTGTGAATGCTGCCTTATTTGTAAAACTTCTCCTGAGGTTAATTAAAAATAAATAGATAAAAACCAAGAAAGCTCAAACTCCTGATATGAAGAATTTTAAATCCTAAACAAATATTAGCACATTGATTAAACAATTTATTTTTTAAAATAGAGTATATAATATCCAAGAATAAGTCAATGGGTTTATTCTAGGAAAGCAAGCTTGATTTAATATTAGAAATTGAATTAATGTACCTCATTTCCAACAGCTACAGATTGTCTCAATAGATGCTACCAAACTGACAAAATTCAACATCTATTCATAAAATCTTTTATATAAACAAAGCATAGAAGAGAATTTCCTAAACATGATAAGGGGAATCTAAAAGTCATTTCCTATTTGATAATAACATGATGAAAATTTTCACCTTGTTGTCAGGAATAGAACAATGATGCTTGTTATCACTACTTCTGTGTAAAGTTGTATTCTAGGTCCTATCCAGTATAGTAACACTGTAAAAGGGGGGAGGGGGAAGGAAATGTACAAAACAATTTAAAAGGGAGTATCAAAGATCTCTTTATTTTCAGACAGTATAGTTGTGTCTTTAGAAAATCCAAACTAATCTAAAGATGCTAATCAGAAATTATAAGTTTAGTAAGTCTCCCCAATAATGAGGGCAAATTCAAAAATCAATTATACTATACAGTTCTATGCTCTACTAACATCAAGCAATTAGAAAATAAAAATTGTTTTAATTACACTTACAGTAGCATCAAAAAACATAAAATACCTAGGGATAAATATAACAAAGACATCACAACCTCTGCAATAAACACTATAAACATGGTGCAATAAACACTATAAAGAAATTAAAGAAGAATTAAGTACAGAGACATGCCACATTCATAAACTGGAAGACTCAATATAGTTAATAGAGTCAATATAATTAAATGCCATTCCTTCCAAATTAATGTAAAGATTCAGTGCATTCCCAGTCAAAACTCTGGCAGTTTTTTTAGTAGATATTCACAGTCCAATTTTAAAATGTGTATGGAAATGCAAGAACTTAGAATAATCAGAGAAATTTTGTGAGCTGAGGACAAAGATGAAGGATTTACCCAACCTGGCTTACGACTTACTATAAAGCAATAATAATCAACGCAGTTTGGTTCTGACAAAAAGATAGACATAGATCAATGAAACAATAGCAGACTAGTGAGTGCAGAAACAGATCCACAAACATGTGGTCAATAAATTTTTGAAAAAATTTTTAAGACAATTCAGTGTGGAAGGGAAAGTCTTCAACAAATGATGCTGGATCAAATGGATATCCATATAGAAAAAAATAATAATACCCCCAACCCTTACTTCACATCATTTATAAAGATTAACTCAAAATAGATCATAGGCAAAGAGTAAAACCTAAACTATAACATTTCTAAAAGAAAAAATAGCAGAAAATTTTTGTGACCCTATAGAAGGCAAAGATTTCTGAGATGGAACTCAAAAAGCATAAAATGTAAAAGGAAAAAAATGATAAAGTGGAATTTATTTAAATTTAAAACTTTTGTTCTTGAACAGATGTAATTTTAAAACTAAAAGACAACAGAGCTGAAGACAATGTTGGGAACATGTGTATCTGACAGAGGACTTGTCTGAGGAACATGTACAGAACCACTCTAAGTCAGTACTGAGACAAAGAACACAATTTTTTAAATGGTCAAAAGATTTATTCTTTATCAAAGAAAAAATAAAGATCTTCCTTGACTTACGATGGGGTTACTTCCTGATAAACCCACAGTAAGTTGAAAATGCATTTAATACACCTAATGCACCAAACATCATGGTTTAGCCCAGCAAAACTTAAACATGCAAGGAACAGTTAGGTTGTTAGCCTACAGCTGGGTGACATTATCTAACACAAAGCCTATTGTATAGTAATGTGTTGAGTATCTCACGTAATTGTTTGAATACTACACTGAAAATGAGAAACAGAATTGTTGTCTGGGTACAGAATGGTTGTAAGTGTATCATGTGGTTGATGGGAGCTGTGGCTACTGCCACTGCCCAGCATCACAAGAGGGTACCACACCACATATCTCTAGTCCTGGAAAGGATCAAAATTCAGAGTTCGAAGTATCATTTCTACAGAATGTGTGTCACTTTTGCACCCTCATAAAGTCAAAGAATCACAGGTTGAACCATCGTAAGTTGGGGACTAGCTATACACGTGACCAATAAGCACATAAGCGGTAGCATGGGGACAGAGGAAGAGATGGCTTCCAAAGGAGCACAGGGAAACTTGTGGGGTTGGTAGAACATTTACCATGATTGTGGTAATGGTTTCATGGGTATATACATGTTAAAACAGATCAAATTGTGGACTTTAAATATAGCTTATCATGCTTCAATTACACCTCAATAAAGTTGTAAAATATCAATTTTGTATACATATGAAATAATAATTTTACATATATTTGGAAATATACATTACAATAAACAATAAGTAAAACCTTAAAAATGATACCAATGACAGTAACATCAAAAATATAAAAATATAAAAAATAAATATATCAAATTATGTTCAAGACCTCTTCAGAGGAAATCAATAAACTTTAGTGAAAGACATTAAAAGACTTGAATAAATTAATTTATCATGTTCATGGAATAAAATATTCAGTATTTTAAAGATTTTTAAAATGTCAGTTCTTAAAATTAATTATAGACTAAATGCAATCCCAATCAAAATACCAGCAGGTTTATGTGTGTGTGGACATGTGTGGAAATTGAAAAGCTGATTCTAAAACATATAGGATGATGCAAAGGCCCAAGGGTAGCCAAGACACTGATGGAGAACAGGGGGTTTAGACTTGCTCTACCAGATATGAGGACTTGATATAATTCTTAGGTGATGAAGACACACTGGTCTTGGTGCAGACACAGGCAAACTGACAAATGAAACAGAATATATGGCCTAAAAACATACACATGTTTATGTGGATATTAGATCAGTGAAAGGGGTGGCATTGCAGATAAGTGACTGAAGATGAACTTTTCAGTAAACTGCGCAGAGATAATCAGGTATCCATTAAGGGGGAAAAAATGAAATTGAACGCTTGCTTCACACTACAAACAGGAATAAATTTCAGTTTAATTTAAATGCTAAATGCCAAGACCAAAAATATAAAATTTTTAGATGATCATGTATGAGAATATCTTCAATACTGTATTAGTCTGCTTAGGCTACCACAGCAAAAAATACCACAGACTGGGTGGCCTAAATAACAGAAATTTACTTGCTCACAGTTCTGGAGGCTGGAAGTCCAAAATCACAGTGCTGGCAGGGATGGCTTACTCTGAGGCCTCTCTCCTTGGCTTGCAGATGGTCTCCTTCTTGCTGCCTCTTCACATGGTCTTTTCTCTATGTGTGCATCCCTTGTATCTTTGTGTGGGTCCAAATTTCTTCTTCGTTATAAAGACAGCAGTCAGATTGGATTAGAGCCCACCTATATGATCTCATTTAACCTTACCTCTTTAAAGGCCCTATCTCCAAATGCAGTCACATTCTGAGAAACTGGGGATTAGGACTTTAGCATATAAATGAGGGAGGGGACGGGACACAATTCAGCCCATGACAGATACCTTGGGGTCAATAAGGATTGCTTAAACTAGACCTGAAATGCACCAACAATAAAAAGATTGATAAATGTCCCTGATTTGAAATCGGGAACATCTGTTCAAAAAAAGCAATCTAAAGCTAAAAAGAAGACAAACCAGAAGAGATGCTTTTTGCAACATTTATAGCTAGCAAAAGACTGCTGTACAAAATATATAAAAAACTTCTACAAGCCAAAAAGAAAAAAACAACTCCAAAGGAAAAAAAAAAAAAAAAAAGGACAATGGACTAGAAAAAGAACTTCAGAAAGGAAGAAAATCAAATGTCCAAAATACACATGGAAATGTGCTCAACCCCCTACATAATCAGGAAATTCAAATGAAATTGGCAAAACTTGAAGTCTTACAATACTAAGTGTTGATGAGGATGTGCAGCAAAGGGGAACCTATACACTGCTGATGGGAGTGTAAATGTTGTAAATACTTTGTAAAACAACCTGCATTATCTAATAAATTTGGAGATAAATATATCATGGGGCCCAGCAATATTTTTCTTGGGTATCAACCCAGAGGGACTTCTACTGTGTTCACTCAGATATGTGTATCAAGGCTGAAATAAAACCAACCTAAATGTCCAACAAAAGTCATCTGAATTATTTTTAAATGGTGATACAGTCATTGGATAGAATACTCTATAATAATGAAAATGCATGAATGACGGCCACATGTAACATCTTTATGAAGCTCACAAACGGTATTGAGTAAAAGAAGTCGGACGAAAGAACACGTTCACTCTGATTCTATTTATGTTTAGTTCAAGAACGGGATGATCTCAATTATATTGTTTAGCGATGCATTTATAAGAGACAAAAATACTTTTAAAAAGCAAGGGTATGATTACTGAAAATACCAGGACAAGGGCTAGCCCCTGGACGAGCAATAGATCTGAGAAGGAAATTTGGAGCCTGGTAAGCCTTTGTATCTTAGACGGTGTGGCCATTATGGGGTTGTTTGCTTTATAAGTGTTCATCAAACAGCAGATCATATCAACTGTAAGCACTTTCTGAATGTGTTATATTTCACAATAAAACCAAGAAAAATAATTGACAAAAGGCGATGTCTCTAGGAAGTCTCAGACTTCAAAAATGAAAACAAGAATTGGTAGGTAGAAGGTAAGCCACAGAGAATCTTGCACAATTGGGTATATGAAGTGGTGTCGGCTGCTGGTTTTGCTGTCCCAGCCACCAAGAAGTAGGCGAGTTTAATAGCTGTGTTTAAAGTGTCAGGTGCAAGAACAATAACAGTCTTTTCTTAATTGATTTTTTTTTTACTAATTCCCTACCAGCTCAAGAAACTTTTCATTATAATGGTCTTTTCCTGTCTGTCGGGGACAATTAAACCCTCACTTAGCAGCACCTGGGTCTTAGGTCAGCCACTCCTCTTGGCCCCCAAAGTATACCTCCAATCCTCTCTAACCTGGACTGGATTCACCACATGGTCAAGGTAGCCGAGAAAAAAAGCTATGGCAGAAATCAAATAAAAGCAAAGATACAGAATGGTGGGAGATGTTAGTCTGTAGAAAGAAAAAGCATAAGGCATTAAGAATGAGCACAAGAATTTCTGCCCACCGGTGGATGTATTTCACTTACAAACCACATTTTGTTTCTCATAGAGTGGGTTCATCCTCATTTAAGAACTGAAAATTCAGCACTCTTTCGAAGGTGCATTTTTTTCAAGTTGATGTAAGAGCCCCAGATGGTTTTGCTTCGAGTGTCCCATTGATTATTGCATTCTGCTCCCTACAAGCCACAGATCTCTTAGAACCTAAGTGACTGGGGAGTGTCCGTTGTTTTGGTTTCAAAGTAATTCTGTCCTGAGTCACACACACTCACAGGCAAAGCAATGCTGAGGGACCGGGTGCAAGCTGCCCATTAGAAACTTCAGTGGCTGGTTATTTCTTCCACAGAATTGAATATATTACTCCAGCTACTGTCAACAAACATGCATCGACAAGTCTTTGCACTGTCTGGACGATGGCCCCTACGTACTAGAGTGAGTGGGTTCAAGCCTGCATCACCATCATCATGGCAAGGACAATGCATCTTACCTCTCATAGGATTCAGTGAAAAACTGAACAAATAAAAATGGATTGAAAACATCAGTATAAAGGAGCTAAAAGTACCAAGTGCATTGTTAAAATATCAAGTCAACAATCTCGTTGTGTAACACCCCCAAAGTCTAATGTCTTATCTGGCAGGTGGTGAACTTCTGGAGACCTAAGTTGGAAGTGTTAAGTGAGGGAAGTGATGACAAGGATAAGAAGGAGAAGAGACAGACAGGAAAGGAATCCAAAGAAGAAATAATAAAGGGGAGACCATGACCTCTTTGCTCTGTAACTATACGAAAACATTCAGTTGAACCTTTGAGGAATCAGGCGGCAAAGCTGGTTATTGGGAAAGGCCTTCACTGCCCTCTGCAGGAAAGACACCACCCACCATCACAGCCCACTGTCCAGACCTGTCTACCCTAACCTATTAGCCCGTGCTGCCTCCACCCTCGGAACTTTGTCATTGCCAAGCTCCACTCTCCTCCCCACTTGCTTGAATTCCAGCCCATCTCCTTGCCCCGTAGCTCATCTACCCAGCCTCTGGGCGCCTTTGAAACTATCTGAGGCATCGAGTAACAAGCCAGAAAGAAAAAAAAAACAAACAAACAAAAAAAAAACAATAGGAAATAACAAACTAAGGAGGAACCAGGATTAGAAAGGAGACTCCCTTTCAATCAGAACTTCTGGCACCTTGTGTTAGTTTGGGTCTGCTGAATATTTGACGTGCAAGAGATTTATGGGGAGAGAGCAGGAGAAGGCAGGAAGAGGTTGAGACTGCAATGCAGGTCTGATACTCTGGAAGGAGAGAAGGAAGGAAGAAAGACTGGGGAGCAAGAACCTCAGCCGCAGGAAGAACCAAATTTGGCCAAGCCTATGGGTAATGCTGAGCCAAAGTCGCCCATTGGAGGAGTCTGCATCGTGCTTTAGTACCCAGCCATGCCCAGTCATTGGCTGGTTGCAGCCTGAAGCAAGGGTAGCCTTGGTATAACTGTGGGAGTGGATAAGAAGGGGAGTGAATAAAGCAGACCATTGGTCATTATGTCTCCTGTAGCAGGAGACAGACCTGAGCAGTTGCCTCTCAAGAACTATGTTCCCTAATCTATTGGTCACTTGAAATTCAAAAGCCCATTTTAACTACTTAACCTACAGCACAGAAGTCACAAACTGACTGTGTTGGATAGAATCTGGCAGAGACGATTTTTTGTTTTTGTTGTTTGTCTGGTTTTGGATTTAGGGATTGATAATGTTTTTAAAACTTTTGAGCTAGTTACCAACATTTAAGAAACCAGAGATTTTACGTGTTATACATTCAGATTTCCAGTTTTTCTCAAGATGAGATGCAAAGGGCCAACATTCCCTCAGAAGAGCAGGTGCACTTTCCCTCTCCAGGTGGCCACAGTCCCCACCACTCCTTTAGGTTTACACCAGCTCACACCACTCATTATTTTACTGACTGTCCCCTCTGGTCATCTGAACTTTTGACTGACCTGCATTCATGCCTGTGTCACTGTCAGAATATAAATCCTCTAAGTGCAGTGATTTTGTCTGTTTGGATCATTGAGGCAAATCAATGGTCTGGAACAATTCCAGGCACATAGTAGCTGCTAAAGAAGTACTTGGCCAATGAAATGGTGTGCTATCTTCACAGAGGACTGGAAGATATTGTTTGGGTTGGTTGGTGGTGAAGAAAAGGAACTTGTTTCAAAGTTTTGTCTGGGGCTAACCTTGCTCAGTTCACACAGAACCCAGTTGGCACCAAAAGAAGAAAATGAGACTCCAGACACAGCAGTAGAGTGCGTTTGTTCTCAGGAATGGGTAGGAGCAAAGTAGCTGCAGAACGGTGCAGAATGGGTGTGCGCCCAGCAATGGGCATGCTACCACTGCACATCCTGTACTCTCGTGCGGGGATTCCTTCTTCCCCTCCTAAACTTAGGAAGAGAGAGTGGGTTTGCACAGGGAAAGAGTGCTTATCTCAGCTCCTTTGCTGACCCTAATGCAGCCTGAAGCATTGCTACAAAATACTTGCTGGGCCACATTCCAGGGCAGCCAGGCATGTGGGGTCCTCACCCCAGAGCTAGCACACACTTAGGCATGATAGAAAGAATCAAGCTCAGTGATGATGTGATGTGCGTTCCTCAAATGCATAAAAATGCACATGGACCAATGATGCAAATCAAACAGAGAACTGCCTGCCAGAGGCAAACCCCCGTGGTGTCTCACTAGCTCTGAAAATGATTACCAGATGATAAAGGAGAGCAGACCCCATGCAATCTGATTACCAGGAGGGACTGGCAAATCCATTAGAAGCAAATAGGCTCCTTCAAGTCCATTTTACTTGCTAAAAACAAGAAACTTTAAGTCTAATAGATGAGTCAACTTTTCATCTTATTTCTTACTGTCTTATATTTGCTGCATCCATCTCCAGCTAAAAGACTAGAGGTTTGTGTTTTGAGGTCAAATGTTGCTGTTGTTAAAACTCAAAGTTAGATCTAAGCCTGACATGAGGCAGAGAGCTAGAGCCTTCAGTTTGTGGGCAACTTGTTCTGTTGTCCTCATCTGTAAATGAGGAACAGGGGAGGAACAGAAGTATTGAATAAGTCTGACAGAGCACCTTCAATGCATCAGACTTCAGAGTCTTCTGCATATGTTTTGTCACTGAACCTGCTATCCCAAGGCATAAATATGTTTATAAAGAATCCACTAGAAGAAAAATGGGGCAGCCATTATGGAAAACAATATGCAGGTTCCTCAAAAAATTAAAAATAGAACTACCAAATAAATAATCTAGCAATTCCACTGCTGGACATTTACCCAAATGAATTGAAATCAAGGATCTCAAAAGCAACCTGCTGAATGGGAGAAAATATTTGCAAACCATATATCTGATAATGGGTTAATATCCAAAATTTATAAAGAGCTCATACAACTCAATAACAACAACAAAATCCAATTAAAAATTGGGCAGAGGACCTGAATAGACATCTTCCCAAAGATGACATACAGATGACCAACACATACTTGAAAAGATGCTCAACATCACTAACCATTGGGGAAATGCAAATCAAAACCACAATATCACCTCACACCTATTAGAATGGCTATTATCAAAAAGACAAAAAACAACAAGTGTTGTTGAGAATGAGGAGAAAAGGGAACCCTCATGCACTGTTGGTGGGAATGTAAATTGGTGCAGCCACTATGGAAAACAGTATGGAGATTCCTCAAAAAATTAAAAGTTGAACTGCCATATGATCCAACAATTTCACTTCTGGGTATTTATCCAAAGAAAATGAAAATACTAATTGGAAAAAATATATGAACCCCATGTTCATTACAGCATTATTTACAATAACTAAAGATATGGAAACATCCTAAGTGTCCCTTGGTGGGTGACTGGATAAAGGAGTTGTGGTATATATATACAATGGAATATTGTTCAGCCATAAAATAGAAGGAAATATTACCATCTGTGATAGGAAGGATGGACTTTGAGGTCATTATGCTAAGTGAAATAAGTCAGACAGAGTAAAACAAATACCATATGATCTCACTTATAGGTAGAATCTAAAAACAAAAACAAACAAAACTAAGGTCATGGATACAGAGAACAGATTGGTGATTGCCAGAGACAGGAGGTAGGGAATGGGCAAAATGGGTGAAAGGGGTTGAAAGGTATAAGCTTCCAGTTATAAAATAAATAAGTCATGGGGATGTGATGTACAGCGTGATGATTATCATTAGTAATATAGTTAGTAATTGCATGTTTGCTAGGAGAGTAAATCTTACAAGTTTTTGTCACAAGAAAAATTTTTATAACTGTGACAGATATTAACTAGACTTATTGTGGTGACCATTTCACAATGTATACAAATATTGAACCATTATATTGTACACCTGAAACCACTGTAATGTTAAATGTCAGTTATGCCTCAATTAGAAGAAAGAAGATCTCAAAAAGATATCTGCACTCCCATGGTCATTGCAGCATTATTCACAATAGCCACAATATGGAAACAACTTCAAAGTCCATCAGCAGATGAATGGATAAATATATATATTTATATATATTTATATATATATATATGTTATATATATATGATGGAATACTATTCAGTCTTTAAAAAGAAGGAAACTCTGCAATGTTTTATGTGGATCAAGTTTGAGAACATTGTACTAAGTGAAACAAGCCAGTCATAGGAAGATAAATACTGCACGATTCCACTTACAGGAGGTATCTGAAGTAGTCAAGCTTGTTGAATCAAAAAATGGAATGATGGTTTCCAGGAGTTGGGGGATTGGAGAAATGAGAAGTTACTAATCCGTGGTCATAAAGTTTCAGTTAAGCAAGATGAATAAGCTTTAGAGATCTGCCTAAAATGTTGTACCTATGTTGTAGATTTAAAATTTTGTAAAGACAGTAGATCTCATGTTAAGTGTTCTTTCCAAAATTAAATTAAATTACATTAATAATAAAATAAAACAGAATCCACTACATTACAATAGGAGGGATCTTAGCAGGTGTGTAGTCCATCTTTCTCTTAGACTTATTTAAAAACTATACGTTTTAAGAAGCACAATAACTGTGCATGCCCTCAAAAGATGCTGGCTCCCACGTCTACCCCACCTCTGCCTTGCTCTACATCCCTAGAAGCCAGTAGACTTTAGAGTTTCATATTGTATAGAGTATGTAATGGGAACAATGGAAGCAAGCTCAGTGAGAGGCAGAGGGTGATGAAGAGGTCTCTAAGCCCCAATGGTTAAGGATGATTTCATCAAGCATAAGGATTTTAGACCAGAGAAGAAATGAGTGAAAACAGGGACAGAGGTTCTAGCCACCCTGCTGAGGTCAATAGGAAGACCCAGAATGTGAGTGACCCATCAGACATCCCCCGCATGCCCTATGGCCAGATGAGGGACCAGACCCTCAGAAACCGTAGCATCCACACCCCGCTGCTGGAGATAGTGCTGTCCTTGGAGCAAACCATGCAGGATCATATCACACAGCTGACAACAAGACACCAGCAGAAGAAGAAAAATGGAAACAACGAAAAAATGTCCCCCCAATATAAATATATACTACAATGTTAAATATGCTTTTCAAACCAAACACTATCCTCCGCAACAAGATTCTGAAGTAGACATCGCTGACCTAGTCTCTCATTTCACACAGAGAGCAGCTGAGGCCCAAATATGGTCACTGACTTTTCTTCTTGGTGCTAGGAGCTAATCTCATGTTTCTTGACTCATGGTAGATTGCTCTCAGTGCTCAGTACTCAGTACTGCCCAAGAAATAAGAGCAACCTATGAAGATGATCATAGAAACAGTAATCACATGTCACTTTGATGGTGATGTTGGTACTTAAGGACCAGTATGAACACACTCCTCTCCTTCAAAAGTTCTGGACAATAAAGAATGTGTTCAAAGGACAGTTAGCCAAATAGAGTCCATGGTCTGAACCCAATTAATGTCTGAGCAAGTCCCCAGTACCAGGAGAGAAGTGGGTTGTAAAGCTCAGCTAGTAAAAGCTCAGTTAGAGAACATGGCCTAGAACTGAGACCAAACAAGGGTTTTCTATTCAAAACCTGACTCTTACTACCCACACAGCTAAAGACATCTGGATCTACCAGTCTGAACTGGAACAAAACAAGCTAAGGGAAATTTATCTGGTGATAGGAAGAGGGAACCCCTGTCCTGCTGAGCCTTCCTCAGGGTGGCAGGCACAGACCCTCAGTTGTCCTGGAACACACAACTGAGGGGGCAGCCAGGGAGCCCTACTCTGTCTGAGCAAGTGGCACACCAAGTGTGTAAGAGAGAGAGGCAAGAGATGGAGCATATTTTCCCCACCTCATGAAAAGAGGTAGCATCTGTAGAAGTTTCCCGTCCCTTTCTGGAATGTGAAGTTGCCTACCTTACAGCCTTCACATCATCACCCAGTTCCTATACATTTAAAAACTTAACCCATTAATGTAATGGTAATGAAGAAAGGCATTCCTTGTTTAACAAGAAACTGAGGGATTCCAGAAGGATGGAAGGTGATAGGGCACAGATAGAAGAAGGAAACTTCAGTCTAAGACCCACAGGAGAGCCCTGCTACAAAAGAAGAGAGGGATGCCAAACTGCCCTGTGACTGAGGAACCAGCTTGTGGCTGTGATCACAAGGGCACCAGCCAGGTGCTGTGGCAGCTCAGCAAAGAGTAGGAATCTACATACCTTCTCCCTTCCTCAGGTAAGGGAGCATTGCAGGAATGATCACATCCAGGCGGTGCAGGAAGAGCAGGATCGGGACCAGAGAGAAGTGATTATGGAGAAAGAATCACTTAGACTGTCAGAGGATCACTCTGGCTACTGGTGGAGAACAGACTGCATGAGTTGCAGAGGGAAAGTGGGGAGGCCAGTGGGTGTGGCTGCAGTCTTCCAGGAAAAAGAGATCGCCTACAGCCTGGACTAGATGTGAGTGGAGGAATGGAGAGAAGGACAGAGATTCAAGGGACGAGCAGGATGTAAAATCAGTAAAACAAGGTCAGTGGTCGTGAATGATTGTTTCCCACTGTGCCTGTGGATTCATAAAGCAATGAAGTGCTCTTAGTACTTAATACACTCCATTTACTCAGCTTCCAAAACTTTTGCTTTTCTTCTCATGTTTGTAATTAACATGTACTGTTAAACATCTTGATATGTTATTTTTGTTGTTTTTATAGTCAATTCCATTTCCATTTTCTGTTAGTCTTCCTTTCAGCATTCTATATCTGCATCTGGGATCATTTCCTCCTGACTAAAGAGCTCCCTTCATGTGCTTTTGGAAAGTATTCTTAATTTTTGCTTCTCTGAAAGTGTTTTTATTTCACCTTCATATTTTAAGATTATTTTCCTGAGTAAAGCATTCTAGGTTCACAGTTATTTTCTTTCATCACTTTGAGGGAATTGTTCAATAGTCTTGTGACTCCCATTGTTTCTCATCAGAAGTCAGTTGTTGGTCTTTCTGTTTCAAAGTCCTCTGCCTTTTCAACACCTCTGAATGCTTTTAAGATTTCCTTTGTCTTTGGTATTCAGAAATTACAGTGATGTGTTTAAAGCTTGATTTTCTTCGTCTTAGTTCTGTTGGGGCTCATAGGCCTTGAGTTTGAAGCGTGCTGTCCTACCAAAGTTTTGAAAAACTCTTGACCACTATTTCTTCAAATTTTCCTTCTGTTCATTTTCTTTCTTCTCTTTTTCTGGAACTACAATTACATCTTTTCATTATGTCTCATATGTTTCTTCTTTCCTTTATATTTAGTCTTTTGTCCTTCTGTGCTTTAGTCTGGATATATTCTACAGCTTGTTTCCAGTTCACCCAAATATGATGTTATGCCCATCAATTTGATCTCAATTTTATTTATTTTTATTTTTCCATTATAGGATTTCAATTTGAATCTTTTTATGGTTTCTAATTCTCTACTGAAATTCCTCATCTTTCAATTTTATTTCTTGAACATATTAATTATAGACATTTACTGTTTATGTACAATAATTCCAATTTTTTATTGTCTAAAGGTATGTTTATATTACTTCTTTTTTTCTCTAGTTTTAGGTCAAGTCTTTTGGTATACCTGGATTTTTTTTTAATTGGGTGCCAAATGTGTATGAAAAATTGTAGAGACAATTCAAGGCTTTGGATAAGGTTATTACCCTCCCAAGTGTGTTTAATTTTTCCTCTGGCAGATCATCTTTTTCTTGTCTAGGATTAAGCTGGTTGGGAGTTGTTTTTCAGTCTTTGTGAGTTATGGGATGTTTTCAGTTTAGCCTTACTCTGAGGGTGCAGGCCTTTTGTGTAATAACCAAAAACCTGGAGCACTTATAGGACTTCTTCTTCTTCTTAAAAGGTCCTTCACTACAATTTTTGACTCTTCAGCCTTGTGACAGTACCAAAAGCTTTGCTCAGAATCTTAACTTCCCAGATGCCACATTTGTTTTCTGATTTTTCATTTGCTTTCTGGGCAAAAGCAACTGCAGATGCCAAACACCTCTCTTTATTTCTCATTTTTTCTGTATCTTAGCCCCAGAAATTCTCACTGTTTTTGTATCTCTTTGAAGCCTTCAAACATATATATATGTATATGTATGTGCATGTGTATTATAGCTTTTCTCACTATTCCCCATGGATCTAAAACCACACAGTCAGCCAAAAGCTGGCTTAGGAAGATGCTTAGGTTTCTGACTTGCTTAAGAGAATTGGTGATAGTGTCATTCACCAAGACAAGGGATTCTAGAAAAGGACTCTGCAGTAAAGAGTTAACATAGTAGGCCTGACTGCTATCCAGGTTTAGCTCTTGGCTAGAGTCTGAGAACTTGACTTCTGGAGGGCTCCTGTCATTACTGATAAGAGTATCTTGCTGTGCCTAAACATTTTGTAATAACTATTGGTTTATGCTGAACATCTGCTTTCCTTCTGGGAGTCTGGAATTTGAGTACGTGCCAGACAGAGGGTGCCAATATGACCAGCCAAAACCCTGGGTACTAAAGCTCTAGTGAGCTTCCCTTCTTGGCAATGTTTCACACGTGTTGTCATAACCCATTTCTAGGGCACATTAAGTGCATCCTTTGTGAATCCATTTGGAAGAGAACTCTTGAAACCTTGCACCTAGTTTTCCACAGACTTTGCCCCATATGCCTTTTCCTTTGCTACTTGTGACCAGGATCCTTTTTCTCCATAATTAATCATAACCATGAGTATGACTATATGCTGAGTCTTGTGCATCCTTCTAGGGAATCCCCAAACACCGGTAGTGGTCTTGGAGACCTCTGAACACAGACCAGTTGATTTGGAAACAAAAATGATTTCAGATTCGGATAGATTAAGTTCGAGGTACTCTTTATCTTACTTGACCTGTTATTTTTTCATTGTTCTACCGGGTATTTCTTTGGTTCTCATTTGATCTTTCAACAGCACTAACATTGTTGACCAGACATCTTTCTGAAAACATGACTTCATTGCCTTTTACTGATCATTTGTCATGGGGTTTACTTCTTACTCTCTTCCTCTGACAAACTTGCAAGCACATGATTTTAGATTCCTGGGCCCTCTACTCTTCTCATGATATCCTTTCTACCTGGGAACTCTTATCCACACCTACAGCTTCAAATACCTCCTATGTACAGAGCACTCACACATTTACAGCTTTGGCCTCGATCTTCCTTTCAGGCTCTAAAACTGGTTGCTGAACAGCCTACTTATCTCTCAGATAAATCAGAGTTACCCCAAATGTTGGGTGATTCCAATATGCCTATTAAAAACAAACCAACTGCTTTGCCTCTCAGCAACTCCTCTTCACCTACACTTTTCACTTTTTTTGTGCCTCCACTTAAACTTTTTAATCTTAGCTATTGCATAGTGTGTCTCCTCTCAGTCCACAATCTTTTTAATTTCTGTGTTCAGACAATAAGACTTTGTTGAGTATCTACTACATACATCCTGTTAGACACCAGGGATATGAAGATAGTTAACACATGGAACAAATCTTCAAGGGCTTTATAGGCCAGTAAATAGTGGCAGACATAGAAATAAATAAGTACCATAAAGAATGATAAACGTGAATACAGAACAAAGTCAGGACATACGATGAGTGCTCAAAGGGGGAAGTGGTCATATCTCCCAGAAGATGGAGGAGGGGATGCTTGAGCTACATTTTGACAGCTCAGTGGGTATTCTCCATAAAGACAGAATGGATGAGAGGATGAAAGGCACACTGCAGGGAGAAATGGCCATGTCAAAGTCACTATGCCTATGGAAAACCACAACAGAAAATGTCACAGGAACTAAGCTAATTTAAAATGCAGGGTATTAATTTTCTTAAAACAGCATTCATTTGAAAACCTAACTACCAGGATAATCTAATGAAATAAAAGAACTAGCATTTCTAGAGTTTTGCTGAATGATGCGGGGTTCGAATGATTAAGGCTGTGGACAAGTCTGTCTCCGTTAGCTCTCAAGAGAGCAGTACTTTCCTTTCTTGAGAGCAAGAGACAAGAGCCAGATTCAAGTTCCAAGAGACATCAGGGGAATGTGAGCAAAAAGGATTATGAGAAGAAATCTTTAAAAGGAGGGAATTATGATAAGGAAACCAGTTAAAGACCCCAGTAGTCGGGGCAAAATCTCTTCCCCAGATAATTCTTGATGAATACAGGGTGGGTGGAGGAGAGGCTCTCGGGGAGTGTCTGTTTGACCATGTCCTTTCCAAGGTTGTCCAGAGAATAGTTAACAGCTGCTGCTTCAGAAGTTGGTTGCATTCACATCGGCATCAATTTTCCTATAGTCAATGTCACAGTTACTACTCCCAGGAAGGTCTGGGTGAAGAATGACTTCCTGGTACATCTCAAATCTCACCACGGTGTCTGTTCTGCCTGGCCCAATTGCATCCCTGGACATAGACACAGGACCCCAGCCTGGGCTCGCCAGAGCAATCACAGAGAACCCCTCCCTCGCCTCCCCCACTGCTCAGACTTGGCCTCGGAGAGCGTGTTCATTGAGACCCATAGAGTCCACAGGAGGAATTTTACCCCAGGACTTTCCTCTCTTCGTGTGTGAAAAGGTGCCTCCTGAAATTCTCCCTCTGCTCCAAATGGTGCCCAGACAAAGGAGGACAGTCCAAGGATAACTGGTATTCATTTTAACAACTGTCAAAAATTTTCTGTGGGTAAGTGGCTGCACTAGTTACCACTGAGCTTTTTAATGTGTACAAGACATGTTCCCTGCCCACCACAAATTAAATACATCCTAGGAAAGGGGAAATTCAACCAAAGTGTCATAATTTGTCTATTGTTAACAAACACAATGATCAAAGAGTAAATCTCCAATATGGACATAGGCTCAGGGCAGAAAAAGATATCCAATAGGAATAAAGTGATTGCAAATAATCTTGACTCATTGCCAACTTCAAAAGTATAGATTTTATTATATAATAAAGTTATATCTATGTATGTAAATATACTACTATAATACATAGTCTTTTTTCTAAGTCAACAAAAGTACCTTTATTTATATATATTATTTTTGCTTCTATGTTTATAAACACTTTTTACAGTATTGTGGCCTTAAAAAACAAGAAAGAAAATATATCCTGCAATTTTCCCAAAAGGCTCCATGTAATTCAGAGAGCTCAGTGATGGTACAGTGATGGTAAATAAACATAGCAATGTAATTCACACCCAGCCGTTTAACTTTTTATTTTCTAGACTGTCACCATTAGCTTGATTGGAGGATGACTTCTCCAAAGTCATTCACACTAGCAGAGAGAGAATAATATCTATGACCACAAGTTCTAATTTTCATAATTTTCCCCTTTGAGAAAGCCTGTTGCTCAAGACAGTACCAAACTAATAATAATCATTCAAAAATCAAAAACCTTAGTCCAGTCTCTAACCACCCATCACTCTGGGTAGCAGAAAGAGTAGGCTGGAATTAGATACTCAACCAAGTATTTCCAAATGGCCCTCACACTTTTTATTTTCCAAGACCCTTATGACAACTTTGGAATTTTCTACCTAAAACTGAAACATGATACGTGAATATAGACAAATACCAATATGCCCAGAAATTAAATTTCACCTGTAAATTCATCCCGCCCCCTAGGCCACTAACCAAAGATGATTTAGGTAAATTAATTAAATAGTTTAATTCTAGCACATGAAGAAATGATTTGTTAATTAAGCTGGGGAAATAATATATGCAAGCAACAGATGATAATCACACTGTCGGACGCATAACTAACTTGAAGAAACAGCATGTCTGATCCTAAAATTCACTGGTGCCCTGTTATCATTAGGTCATCCATTTATTCCATTAATCATTAATCTGTCAGGTAATGTTCTGGCTTTGTAATGACTGCAAGTGTATTTTGAGTGTGTATGGCACGTCAAGAGTGGTCCTAAGAACTTCAAAGATACCACAATAGCCCAATGAGGTAGGTCTATTCTGATTTTCACTTTACGAACAAGGAAATAAAGAATTCAGATTAGGTAACCTGTCCTGAGTTTGAGACTAACAAGTAGAGGTCCTGGCATCAACCTGGGAGCCCACCTCTGAGCCCCAGGCCTCACCCACTGTACCAGATTTCTGCCACCCACTGACCATCCTTCCCTGGGTACTGGGGTCCCTCTCGGGTATATTCTTTGTCTGTGATGGACGCGGGGGACCTCAGACTGGCAATCCTAAATGACCCCCTTGGAGCCCATGCAACTAAGCATCTGGCCTGCTTTCTCCTGGTCCTGCACAGGGAAAGTGAGAGAAGTCACTGGAAAAAATAGACTGTTTTTAGCTTCCTCTCAGACTGCAGAAAATAATAATATTTTACATATTATTACATATATTTTACATTTATGTAAAATATTATCAAAACTCCATACCAGCCCAATTCTCAGTGTCAACTGTGATAAAAACAAAGCATCACATGGAATGAGTTCGGTAACTAAGGGTCACTTGATTTCACAGCATCAAATATATCTTCCCAAACTGGCAAAATTAATATAAAAGCAAAATATACAACGTAAAGTTGTATAATGTATTTTCTCTGCATTTGATATTTTAAACAAAATCCTTTATTTTTCTTACCTTGTTGGTATAAACTTGCCAACGATTTTTCTTTGGAAGGACTGTTCTCCCACTTTGAGATTATGCCCATCCTACTTCTTTGTTTTAAAAAGGTCCTTTATCTTATAAAATGATAAGAGATAGTAGATGGTACTAGTTTTACTTTGTTTTATTTTCAGTATCTTATATGGCAAAGTGAGATGTTGGCAATGTTAGGCTGATCAGGAAAAACTATTGTTGTGATTGTCTTTTTAAAAAATCTGCAAAATCTAAAAGTAGAGAAATAACCTTATTTCTCTTCACTGACTGCCCAGCATTTATCCCTCAGGTGGAGATTCTGGGGTCCTGTTTCATGCTCTGAGTCAGACCTTTAAGGCCAGAGTGGAATCTCAAAGTCCTACTAAGACCTTATCTCTGCTACTTTCTTCAAGCTGCAGGACATAATTGCCATAGGATTTTTTTTCCTCTTCTTTTAAAAATTATTTTTATGCCTGTTCCAAAGTTAACATGAGTTCGTCTAAGACCCCACACTAGAGGACTTTCTCTTTTTTAAATCAAAGTATGTAGAGTTGATTTACAATACTATATTAGTTTTAGGTGTACAACATAGCAATTCAATATTTGTATAGATGATACTCCATTTAAAGTTATTACAAAATAATGGCTATATTTACATTCTGGGCTGTACTATATATCATTGTAGCTTATCTATTTTATGCATAGTAGTTTGTATTTCTTACTCCCATACCCCTATCTTGTCCCTCCCCACCTTCCCTCTCCTCACTGGTAACCACTAGTTTGTTGTCTATATCTGTGAGTCTGTCTTTGTTTTTTTATATACATTCATTTGTTTTATTTTTTAGGTTCCACATATAAGTGATAACAAAGAGTATTTGTCTTTCTCTGCCTGACTTATTTCACTAAGCATAATACTCTCTCAATCCATCCACACTGTTGCAAATTGCAGAACTTGCTTCTTTTCCATAGCTGAGCAATATTCCATTGTGTGTATATGTAGATAGATAGATGATAGGTAGATGATAGATAGATAGATAAATAGATCTATAGATGATAGTTAGAAAGATAAATAGATAGATCACATCTTCTTTATCCATTCATCTGCTGATGGACACTTAGGTTGCTTCTATATCTTGGTAATTGTAAAGAATGCTGCTATGAACATTGGGGTGCATGTATCTTTTTGAATTAGTGTTTTTGTTTTCTTCAGATATATACCAGGAGTGGAATTACTGGATCATATGTTAGTTTTTTTTTAGTTTTTTGAGGAACCTCCATACTCTTTTCCATAGTAGCTGCACAAATTTACATTCCCACCAACAGTGTACCAGGGCTCCTTTTTCTCCACATTCTTGCCAACATTTGTTATTTGCAGTCTTTCTGATGCTAGCCATTCTGAAAGATGTGACATAATATCTCATCATAGCAATTTTGTTTGTTTGTTTGTTTGTTTGTTTGTTTTTTTGTGGTACGCGGGCCTCTCACTGTCGTGGCCTCTCCCGTTGCGGAGCACAGGCTCCGGACGCACAGGCTCAGTGGCCATGGCTCACGGGCCCAGCCACTCCACGGCATGTGGGATCTTCCCGGACCGGGGCATGAACCCGTGTCCCCTGCATCGGCAGGCGGACTCTCAACCCCTGCGCCACCAGGGAAGCCCTGCAATATTTTTTGATCTATCTCTTAAGGCAAAATAAATAAAAGCAAAAATAAATAAATGGGACCTAATTAAACTTAAAAGCTTTTGCCCAGCAAAGGAAACCTTCAACAAAACGAAAAGACAACCTAGTGAGTGGGAGAAAATATTTGCAAATATGACCAATAACTGTTTAATATCCAAAATATATAAACACCTCCTACAGTTCAATATCAAAAAACAAACAACCCAATTAAATATGGGCAGAAGACCTGAATAGACATTTTTCCAAAGAAGGCATACAGATGGCCAACAGGCACATGAAAAGATGTTCAGCATCACTGGAGGACTTTCTTGATACAGAGGTGAAAGTTGCAGACTTGGAATCAAGAGATCTGGGCATAGATGCCGTTTCCACTCTGTCTGAGCAAATCATTCAATCTCCCTCAACCTTTCTTTTCCATTTCTAAGTCAAGGTGTGAGATCTCTGAAGGTCATGCACTGATCTTACCTTTTATGTGATTCTATCAACTTCCCGTCTTTAAGCCAAACCAATCAATTTCAAGCAGAAAGACCTTATGCTTCAGACCCAAGTTTATTGGCATTTGTACAGTAATAACACTTCCAAAACATTTCCTCTTGTGCTAAGGGAGGTGCTATGAAGGGAGGTGTGGCTCTTCTCTGATGCTGGGAAGTCCAAACAAGGGCAAGACGACCTACCTTGCATAACAATGTTTTTACAGACTTCATGGAGGAGGACGCATTTTGAAAATTAGGCAGCAGTTAGCCATCCTTTCCCTCCTCCATTTGATCACAAATTCAGATGACTTTAGGAATCAGGCAGCTCAAATAAAGAGAGTGAAAAGGAGCCAACAGGGAGTGGTGAAGACATGGTGAGCTGGAAAGGGGACGTCCTACGAACAGGCATTCAAATTCAGATATTTTCATAACTCCTTGGCAGCCACATTGAATAAGGCTCTCACCTGAATCCAGCCCCCGTGGTGTCAGCTTGCAACTTCACATCTGGACGATTCAGTGCCTGAGAAAGGGTGTTGGTCCTTTTGGGAGACACACTTGCGAGTTTGGCTCATCCCGTCAAGTAGGAAAGGAACGGCCTGCAGGCACTCACAGTAGTGTGGGCGCCACCGAAGGTCTGTCTGTTCTCTCAGCGGCCCATCATCTAGTGTGAAATCCCACAGCCTTCCCCCAGAACTGTTTCAGGCTTTGTGGGGAAGAGGGGGACTGAGTGCATCAGGGGCCAGCATTGACCATTCTACTGATGCTGTGGTGTTAGCCATGACAATGTCTCAGAGTGAGGCCTGCTCGGACGGGAGAAGGATGCGTGTGAAAGGGGAGTGTGAGGATTCCCCCAAAGTGCGGAGCAATTCCTTCGTGACAGGTTAGGAAAGAAAAGAAATTTTTAATGACTGACACGCTGGACAGGGGTGCAGGTAAGTCTTGTGGAAGAGAGTTTATGGGGAACTTCGTTGGAAAGGGTTTCATCCCTTAAATGCTTCTCATAGACCTCTGGAGACTGTCCTACTTGCACCTAGGTTTAACTTGTCCATTTCTGCATTGTAATCCCCATCTTAAATTGCCCCATCTCTTCAGGAAACACATTTGCATAAGCAGGTGTGGGCGCAGCTGGGAAACTTGAGACACCAGGCTGGAAAGAGGAGCCCTGTCTTACTTCAAGCAGTCTGCTGAGTCCCACAGAGAAAGCAGCAGCATATCCAGGGATCTGGGGCTGCGCAGAAACCCAGCATCCAGGGAAGAGCAGACACAAGTGGGGAAGGACCCTTTCCTGCCTGGACAACTCCAGAAGGACAAGGATCTGGGAGTCATGGGAGCCAGTTACCTGCTGGAGGAGGCGGGCCTCTGAGAAGTGTAGGAGGAAAGAGATGACAAACCAAAAGATGCACAAGGGGTTCAAATATGCATTAAATGTCCTGAAGGGGTGAGCCAGTGGGGTCGCTGAGTTGAGAAGACATGGCGGGGTGTAGCTTAGAGTAATGAGATTATTCCTGCATTCCCTTCTTTACGTTATTGTTAAAATGAGAACTCCAGATCTGTCCGTCTCCTTTTTCTGTACTTATAACTGTTGAAGTCCATAATTGTTCTCTTGTACATTTGGCTAGGAAATCCAGTCTTCACAGGAGCCCCATGGAACATTCTATCTAGTCCTAAAGCGAAATCTGTCACATCTCAGTAGCATAGTCTTTCTCCCGTTCTGTGTGTAATGAACATTGCCTTTCCTGGTGGGTTTTTAAAAATATTATTAAATAAAACCTTGCCAAATTTACTTTGCAGAAGTATCTTTTATGGAAAGCAGATGGAAAAAGCTAACCTAAAAATGCAAATCATAACACTATAATGACTTCTTAATTTTAAAAGTTATGGATCCAGCTTCCCAGGAGGGACTGAAAGAGACGGTGACAACAGCTGCCCAAGAAACTTCAAAACTGGGAGGTGATGGAAAAACAGAGGGAGATTGTAGAGATGCAGAGATCATAAAGAATATTCCTTGTCCTGAAACGTGTCGGGTTGAACACTCACACATGTTCAATTCTGCAGCGTTTATTCAGGTAAAGGAAAAGAACAAAGACGCCACCAATCCCAGGGTACAGATTACTCCCAAATCTGTCTACACATGCCACAAGGAATATAGAGTTCCAGATACACATATTTAATGTCCTTCCTCCAAATTTCTGCTCAACTCCTAAGACAGGAACATGAAACCACAGTTCACAAATGCTCCCAACTCTAATATATTTACTCAGATGTTAAACTCCTCTTGAAATGACTATTTAACACAGAGGTTTCTTTATATTTTTATAACTGGCCTCTCTTGAAACCCACTGTTCAAGAGGGTTGAACTCTTAAGCACATTCTTATTTTTGTAGAAAAATAGTTGGGTTTCCTCCCCAATCTGTGTTTTCTACTGTCAATTAACCCCTCTCCTTTCCTCTTTCTTGATATAGAAGAGATTTTAGAAACAGTTTCAACTTACCAGTAAGTTTTAATATTACCCTTGTGAATAAAATTCAATATATATGCAAAATATGCCTCTTTCACCTTTTCAATTCTTTGTACTTTCTGGGTTTTTTTAAAATTTATATTTTATATTGGAATATAGTTGATTAACAATATTGTGTTAGTTTCAGGTGTACAACAAAGTGATTCCATTATATATATACCTGTACCTATTCTTTTTCAAATTCTTTTCCCATTTAGGTTATTACAGAACACTGAGCAGAGTTCCCTGTGCTACATAGTAGGGCCTTGTTGGTTATCTATTTTAAACATAGTAGTCTGTATATGTCAATCCCAGACTCCCATGCTTTGTACTTTTTGAATAGCAATTGACCACAGGTATTAAAATACACACATGCAATCTCCTGATTAACACACTGAGAAATATATCCAGGAACTGATCCTGTCATGGGTGGCATCACCTCACCGACACACTGTTCAGGGCCATCTGGCCTGTGTCAGAGTATTAACTGCTGTCGTCTGGGTGAATGGCTGACACGCATTTACTTTCTTGATAGAGCCGACAAATTAAACAGCTGGAAGTATTTTCAAATTTCTGTCTGGGGACCACTTAATATATTGGAACTCAGCATGAATTTCCTCTGAGATAAAAGTGTAAAAGTTGTTCTTTCTTTTTCCTCTTTTTTTTTTTTTTTTCTGTAAGTCACCTCCTTCCCCCACCTCCCCCAAACAGAACATCAATAGAATATCATGTCTTTCAAGTTCTGATCACAGGTTAGAGAAAAGAAAAGGACTCTAAACTCAGCTGTCATTTGCCTCCTAATGGAAAATTAGATCAAAATCTCGCTGGGGGAAGAAACCAGAGGAGGAGGACACGTTATAGCTTGTGGCTGCTCTTTCGCTCCACCAGAATTAGACACAATCCACTAAAACGGCTCCACTGAAAGCCAGTAACGGGAGTCATTTGGACTGCCATGTGTGGGGAACACGAGTCATTGGGGAGCTCTCAGTCAATTCGTAGGTTCGGAAAACAAACACAGTCACCGTAGCATCATAGCATTCGGCAGAGAGTAGAATGCAATATAAAATGCTTCGTCTTGAACTGCATCCAGGGCATTAAGCTCCTGGAACACCGGGAGCTTCCTCAACATTCCTCCACTTCGGTGGGAGGGTTTCTTTTAGATACTCCACCCCATGCCCGGCACCACCGCCCATGGGACCCTGCCATGGAGGGTGGTTCCAGGAGGGTAGATCATGCTCTTCAGAAGGCTTTCGCTCATTAGCGCCTTGAGCTACTTGATGGGACTCAACATGCATAAGCATCCAAACAGAGCTGGCCATCTAACAGATAGAATCCAACAGCATTTGGACATGAACCAAGAACCCTCGCAACGAAGCAGTGCTGTCTGATCACTTAGACAATACAAGCCTTTCAAAGCTAATTGTCTTTGGTTTGGGGTCGTTTTTACTTAGCTCATGTGACTACATCATCTTTCTTGGTTTACAGTTATAAGAGTGTTAGTTACAACGGGTTCCAAACATAGTAACTGTGTCAGGGTAGGGACACAAAGAGCCACTGGGCATCCTGTGAATGCATTTTTAGAGAAACTTTTGGAACCGAGAGGCAGTCACCAACACCTTCCACAAAGAAGAATAAAATCATGCAACACGTTGGAATGTTCTAGTGACTTTGACCTGTGTCAACTAAGCTAAGCTTAAAGCCCATTTCCCAGGTTCCCGTCCCTGTGTGGTCCTGGGTTAGTGCTGGCCACAGGGGACGGTTTGCATGAGATTTGGAATGCAGAAGTGAAGTAGTAGCTATGTCTTTTTAAGCTCTGAAGGTCCACGCGGGGCTCCAGGCATTGTGGCAGCTCACAGACTGTCACTGACCAGTTGGCTGACCTTGGTGGTGTGGGGCAGCTCTCCAGGTTCCACAAGAAGGGAGAGACTGGGGTGAAGTGAGTGAGGCACTGGCCTCAGGGCACACAGTTTAAGAGGGAATCAAAAAACCCAATAATCAAGATAGATACTGTATTAATGTGATTTTTTAAATGAATGCAGAAAAATATACAGTGAACAAATTATTGCAATATTAAATAGACAGGAGGGGTCACAGTGCAGGAACAAGCCATATAGCAGTCTGAGGAAAAGGGAAAAATCAGTAATATTGACCTCACAGGCCACGAGGTCTTCTTCAGCTTGTCTGAAGCGTGGGACCGGCACACGTGTAGCTCTGTAGCAGAGGGTGTGTCTGTCCACGGCACTGATGGAGACAGCGAACGACATCTGCTCGTTCCATTTTTCGCTCTCAGGGTCCTGCTCTTCCTTGGGTGCTCCAGTGTGTCTCTATGCCCTTCTACATGCAGCTTTCCAATTGTCATTCAGGTGGACCTACAGCAACTTCATGCTCAGCCCTCAAAGCAGAAACCAGATACCATGGCAACAAGTAGCACAGACGTTTCCAACAGCATCCCCATACTCCATACCACTGTTGTGGTTCTACTTCTCTGATTGATAAGGACTGATTGCTGTATACAAACTAGATTATGTCAGCTAGGAATACAACACAAGTTCCAGGCGTGGTAAGGTCAAGTTGTACAGAGAAGTAGCTACAGCTTTCTCTCTCTGTCTGTGTGAGCCATCTCTTTGATGTGGTCAAGATGTTGCCTGGTGCATTCTTTTGCTAAATTATCAGAGGCTCCATATCAGTGGAGCCTACTGTTTATACCTGAGAGAGAAACAGATAACCAGGAGGTCCCTGTCTCTATTCCGGGGCAGAGATATTCCTCATCTGGTTTGGGTTCGTTTTTTCTTTATCAGCAATAAAGACAAAGCCATAGTCCCCTGAAGAAGGCATGCTTAATAAACTCAAATTCCACAAACCTGGGCCTCACTGGAGGAAGCTACTATTGTGTTTGAAAGCACAAGTTGCAAAGGTCAGTCAAACTTAAAATATAATTAAAAGAGAAGAATTGTTTATCTTCTTTAAGGATTTTTATGAAGCTTCCAGATTATGAAATCATGGATTCGTTTCTGAATAATTTTGGTATTGTTATATGTCCTGGAGCTGGTTAAGGTAGAAACTGGGGTCATGATCATGAAAAGTCTCTCATACAATCTCTGGGGCAGACAGCTGCTTTTTGAGGAATTTTGGCTCAGCTGTATAAATCACAGTTTATCAGAGAGTGAGCAACTTTGCTGCTGAGACTTGCTATGAGAAGAGCTGGGACACAGAGGTAGACACCCAAGGGCAGCTGTTGGAGATTAGAGACTTTACTGTCGAGGGACCCATTCTCTGTGACAGATATAGACCAAGGTTTCTTGATCTCAGCACTGCTGATAATTCTTTGTTGTAGGGGGGCTCTCTTATACATTGTAGAATGCTGAGCAGCACCCGTAGCTTCTATCCACTAGATGCCAAGAGTCCCACCTCTCCCAGTGGTGACAGCCAAAAATGTCTCCAGGCATTGCCACACGTCTGCTGGGTGCCGAAATTGCCCCCAGTTAAGAACCACCACTGGTGTAGTTGACAACACCCTCTCCTTCTAGCTACGAGAGCCAATGCTGGGGTAGCAAAGTCAGAAGTGGAGGCCAACCCAAGATCAGACATTGAGCGTTCAGAGGCAGATAAGGATGAAGTCTGCCTACAAAATAAAGGCAGGTTGTAGACAAGGAGAGGCTGATACCAAGTCCATCACCAGAGATATCATTTGCCAGATAAAATTCAAGTCAGGCTCAAATGAGGGACCAACTAGAAGACCAGACTGGGGAATCTGAAAGCATATTTTGCACTGATGTTGTCGACATCGTGTATTTAGTAACAGAGATTGGAAAGATTGAGGACCTTGAGAACATTTCACTAATATTTAAAGACAAAGCTTCTCAGCCCTTTCAGATAAAATTGATTGTGCCAGCTAGCTATTGCTTTGTAACAAAGCAATAGAAAACTCAATGGCATAAATGGTATTTTTATTTCTCTTGAGTCTATGGGTCAGCTGGGAGTTCTTCTGGTCCTTACTGGGCAGTTCTGAGGCACTTAGGCTTTCTCATGTACTTAGAATAAACATAATGGGATATCTAATGTGATACATTTTCATCTTAATTTTTGAGACAAAAATCACTATTATTGGTTACTAAGGTATCATTCCACAGGAATCATAATGGGTAGATTCTGTCTGTCCTGTCATCCCAACTATTATTATGCTGTCAGCCTGACAATCAACAGTAGGCACTCTCGCCAACACTAATTTCTCTCTCTCAGCTAATAACCTTTATTTAAACCTTAGCTCCAAATAACTTTGACCTTTTTCTAGAAAATAGCTGTATTTTTTAAAAAATCATTTCTCTTTCTACATTCCCTATCATTCAAATTGTGCTTTTTGTTGTCACATGGACCCTTGCTACACAAAAAAAATGGCTTTACATTTTAAACTGACATTCACTCTCAGTCCTAAATAATAGTTCACCAGTTGCAACACAGATGTAACAATGGCAACAAAACCAGCAAAACAACTAGCGTGTACTGAGTACCTACTGTGTACCAGGCAGAGAGGCCATATACATGGATAACTCTTTTCATCTTCACAATGACATTTTTTTACAGACAAAGAAACTAAGGTACCAAAAGGATAAATGACTCACCAAAGGTCACTCAGTTGATACAGGGGTCAGGATTCAAACCCCAACAGTCTGATCCTGAGCCCCTGTTTCCATCTATACATGCTACCGCCTCTCCAATGTTGAATAATTTACAGATATTCAATGAAATTTTGATTTTTTGATCATCTTTATGAATTTATAATTTCCTTTTTTGAAGAAAAGTTAAATATAAGTGCAGCCATTTGATTAAAAATACAAGACTTGTGATCACTTTGAAATTCAAAGACTGCTGACTTGGCTAACTAGAGACAGTTTTAATTCCTTTCATTTGCTTTATGTAGATATCACTGTAGGCAAAACACAAACACGAATTATTTGGTGTAACAGAATCCAGTCTCTTGCTATAATATACCATAACTTTGTTTCTGCAGCACTGCTCTAATTGACTCTGATCAAACATTTTTCAGTTATGTGGTGTTGTTAAGTTTGGATGTTTTAAGAAACTGAACTACAAATGGTATAAGTCAGGGAAAAAAGAAGCTCAAGTATGAGAAGGTACAGTTTCATCAATAGTTCTCTGCAGCCTCCAATTAAAATGTAAATTCATCCTTTAAGAGAAAAAGAATGGTTTGATCAACTGAAAATTTATATGGGAGAAGAGCATGTGTCAGAGTCAGAAAAGCTTAGGGCAGGGGAAGGATGACATGGCAGCAAATTAACCTTTTAAGGAAGGGAGGCATTGGTGTAATAAATGCATATGAAATATAAAACACAGGTTAGAATTGTTTCTAACAAAACTAGCAAAGTGGTCATTTGAAAATCCATTTGCAAATAAATAAGGAAAAGTACTTTGGGGAAGAAACATCTATAAAATTATGAGCAGTATCAAAGAACTGGTTTCTCATAAAGAAATGATATTAAGAAAACTGAGGATGGTACCTACTTTTTACTAACTTAAAATATATAACATTATTTATATTTTTGAAATAAGTTCTTTCATTGCAGCTAAACACACAGATGGAGACATTACAAAGCCTATGTATGCATTTCAATGAATTATCAAGAAGTAAAACATCCACGTAACCATTACCTAGGTCAAGAAATAAAACATTTCCACACATCACAAGCTCCTTCGAGCATTCTCCCAATCATTACCTCTTGATTTTTCCCCAAATGTAACAACTCTCCTGGCCTTAACACAACAGAAGTTTCCCTTTTTCTTAAGCTTTATAAAATATTGAATCTCACAATCTCATATTTTTTCTGTCTGCCTTCTTTCTTTTAACACTATGTTTGTGAGATTTATCCATGTCATTTCATTCTGCAGTATTTCACTGATTTTCATGTCTGTATAGAAGTTTATTGCATTATTGAATTTACCAAAATCTCTCCATCCTATTGTTTTTTTGGGGGGGGGGTGAATTCTAATTTATTTAATCTTTTTTTAATAGATCTTTGTTGCAGTATAATTGATTCACAATACTGTTAGTTTCTGCTGCACAACAAAGCGAATCAGCCATATGCATATACATGTCCCCATATCCCCTCCCTCTTGAGCCTCCCTCCCCTCCTCCCTATCCCACCCCTCTAGGTCTTCACAAAGCACCGAGCTGATCTCCCTGTGCTTTGCTACTGCCAACTATTTTATATTCCGGAGTGTGTATATGTCAATGTTACTCTAACTTCGCCCCAGCTTTGCCATCCCACCTCATGTCCTCAAGTCCATTCTCTATGTCTACCTCTTTATTCCTGTCCTGCAATTATGTTCATCGGTACCATTTTTTTTTTTTAGATTCCATATATATGCGTTAGCATAAGGTATTTATTTTTCTCTTTCTGATTTACTTCACTCTATAAGTTAATGGACATTGGGGTTGCTTCTCGTTTAGAACCATTATGTCTAATGGCACTGGGAATGTTCTCACACACAGCTTTTGGTGCACACATGTCTGCATTACTGTTGGGGGTGAAATTGTTGAGGCATAAAGTATATGTGTGTTCACTTGAGTAGGTCCTGCCAAACTGTTTTCCAAAGTAATAGAACCAATTTACATTCTATCAGTAGGACAAGGGAGTTTCGGTTGTCCATATCCAGCCATCACTTTTATTTTAACTGAAAGGTAACTTGATCACACCACAAACTAATAATCACAGGCAGTGATTTAACTCCCAGCAAATCCCATCCTGTCTCTCCCAGTTTCCTCAGCACCCTGGTCACAGAGAACTGCAAGGCCTTTTCTTCCTACTTCCCTGACCACATTCGTTCCACTGACTTTGATTACCCACATGTTGCCTTTGACATCCCCCAATACTCGACTCGTTACACAAGGCTTCTCCACCACCACTTGTAAATCAAAGGTGGTGTCCCAAACCCCCAAACCACCCAGAACACCTGTCATCATTTACTCACTTGTTCCAACCATAACCATTTATGCAACATTGACTGTGTTCTTGTCACTGAGCTCGCACTACAGATAAAAGGTGAATAAGACCTGGACTCTGTCCTGAAGAGTTTACAGTCCAACAGGGAAAGCAGATATGAAAATGAACAAGTGCGATAAGTTTTAAGCATAACTAGGGAAATAGAAATATATATGGACGTTACACAGGAATAAAAAGAAAGGATTCAAAAAAAAGGAAAGAAGGAAGGAAGGAAGAAAGAGAGAAAGATAGAAAGAAAGAAAGTCGGTTTGCCTGAAAAGAAAAGATAATCGATGGAACTTTGAGCAGAATCTTGAAAGCTAAGTAGGAGTACTCCCAGAAAAGGGTTAGGATTCATGCAATATAGCAAGGAAATAGGAGCAAAGGCGGAAGAGTGGAAACAGCCCGCTGCCCTGGACCAATCCTAAGTACATCGACAGAGCTGGGGCTTAGACAAAGCTGGAGAGAATCACTGATGTGACCCATAACGTCTGAGTCTCTCACTGTCCATCCCACCATAACCTCCCCACACCCAGACAACACTTCCTGTTCCAGTGCCCCTTCCTCTCTCCCTCCCTTTCTATCTGGGGCAGCCTCATGGCTGAGTTTCCACAGTGGCTGCCTGATGATGAAACACCCCAACTTTCTGCCTTTTATCTTCTTGCTCTAGACTGACTGACAAAGGGTTAACAGTCACAAAGAGTGAGTCTCCAACAAAATGGATTCGACTTCGCCTGCATTTTCTCTGCTGAGTCACTTCTCCAAAGCCCGAAAGACTCTTAACGCTCTGTCCATTCTAAACCAGCTTAGCAATAGGAACAGACTTCTGCTGTCCTGAACCTTCCACACTCTGCTAGATTCTTTTTAAAATTAATCAATCTGTAATGCATGTATGGAGAGCCTTATGTACAAAGCATGTAAATTGCTGAGCAAGCACTTCCTGGGATGGACCAGGAGTTATACACAGCAGTGAGAGAATGGCTCACTGTCATCCCCCCAAAATGGTCCCAGATCTCAACAGCCTACTGTCTGACTGAGGAAATAGACATGAATCAGATTTCCAGAAACAAACGCCAAATTGCAGCCAATATAAATGCACAAGCAACCTAAACGTCCATCGACAGAGGAATGGACAAAGGACATGTGGTATATACACAATGAAATATTACTCAGCCATAAAAAAGAATGAAATAATGCCATGTGCAGCAATATGGATGGACCCAGACGTTGTTATTCTGAGTGAAGTAAGTCTGACAGAGAAAGAGAAATATCAGATGATATCACTTACATGGGGAATCTAAAAAGAAATGATACAAATGAATTTATCTACAAAACAGAAAGAGACTCACAGACTTAGAGAATGAACTTATGGTTACCAGGGGGGAAGGGTGTGGGGAAGGGACAGTTAGGGAGTTTGGGACTGACATGTACACACTGCTATATTTAAGATGTGTAACCAGCAAGGACCTATTGTATAACACAGGGAAGTCTGCTCAATGTTATGTGGTAGCCTGGATGGGAGTGGAATTTGGGGGAGAATGGATACATGTATATGTATGGCTGAGTCACTTTGCTGTGCACCTGAAACTCTCACAACATTGTTAATTGGCTATACTCCAATATAAAATAAAAAGTTTAAAAAATAAATAAATAAAGACACAAAGGAAACATCCATGGTGCTCACAGTATATAACAGAGAAAGGACCTGGAGGCGATACAGGGAACCTTTTCTGAGAAAGCAGTGCCTGACTCCCCCAGAGGAAGAGCATCTTTCTTCAACTATGTGGAGCTGAGGAAAGGGGGAGAGCACTCAGGCCATGGGGAAAGAAAGCGTGGACAACGCCAAGATGGCGGAAGGAGGGTGGCACCATTGAGGAAGTGAAAACTGACAAGTGTGGCCAAAAGGAAGAGTGTTTGGGGGAACATTTCTGGGATGAAGAGAGGGGAGCACATAAAAAGCAAGCTATGCAGAAGCTTGAAGGCCAGCTTGAGAATTTTAGATTTGAGTTTGTACTTCTGATAACGGCTCAGTAACTCCTATGGGACCAACATCCCCTCAAATTATTAAAAAAAAAAAGAAAGAGAGAAAGAAACTCCATTAAACTGTTAAAAAAAAAAACAAAGACTACAAACTTGAGACCAGATATAATAAGCAACTGCCTGAAGGGTGCTGGAGGGTGACTAAAGCAGGCAGAGACTGAAGGGATGGTGATGTTTATTTGAAAAAGGGACAGGAGCTTGGCTGTGTCTTTCGCTCTGAGGACAGGCCCCAGTGTGTAGCATGCAGGAGAAGGTGAAAATTTGCAGTCTTATTGAATTGCAGATGAGAAGACAGAGATGGAAAAACCCCAGCATCTGGAAACCATGGGGGGTGAGTGTCTGGTAGGAAGAGAGCCCCAAATTCTGTGCATAAACTCTGTCCGCATCTCTGACTGGCTCAGGACCAGGCAGGCCCAACTAGAGTTCAAAGAACCAGACTCAGCTAGAGTTCCATGCTCCACCAGGAAAGCAGTTTCCATTTTTGAGTTAAGCCCTTGAGCTTACAGTTTGCATTAAATCATCACAGAGGGTATTTTCGGTCGCTGCTTTTTATTAGGAGGGTGGACTGCATGACCAGATTTGTATTTTTGCATTTTCCAGTGGTGATTCTGACTTTAGTATATGGAGCAGATTGTGGGGCAACAGGGGATGCGAAGAGGCCTTAGGAGACAACAGCCAAAATCCCATGGGAGGACACGGTGCCCCAGAAGGCCTGGAGGAGGTGACAAGTGGACATGGGGTCACCAGAACCTGGGAAGGGATTAAACAGGGCTGGGGAAGCACGAGAGTGAGGAAGGCCTCCGAAGTCTCCGACTAGAAATCCGGGGGGGGTGATGTTCATGGCAACACACAGGACGGAAAGAAGACCACACTTGGTGAGGAATGTGCATCTGCATTCAGACAAGTGCAGTGTAAGGGATAGTTGAGATATCCCAGGAGAAATGTCAATATAGAAGTTTAATATAGGATCAGAGAAAAGTCAGAGCTGAAGATATCAATTTGTGAGACAACAGGGTTTCCAGGTAATGAAGCCGTGAGTATGGGTGAGATCCCCTAAAGATAGAATCTGGGGTAGGGGGAAAAAGGGACCCAAGATCCAACCCTCAGAAATCCCACAGTTTCATGGCCAAGTTGAGTGGGATATTCCTGCAGAGGAAGTAGAAATGGCACAGTCAAAAGAAACCAGGAGACGTTCTGCTCACCAAAGGCAGCTACAGCGGTTAAGGGCACAAAACTCCTAACCTGCTCTCATCTGCAATTCAAATACTTTATCCTAAGTTTACCCATAAACTCACCCTGGCCTCTTGTAAGATTTAACCCTCAAATTCACCCTAAAACCTAATCTTCCTATAAGGAACCCACCCCCTCCTAACATGTAAGGACCAGTGACTTCAGTACATCCCTCCATGCTCTCACTTTTATTCCATTCAGATCTGGTATCTGCTCAGCAGTGCGTCCTCCTCCCCACAGGGCTCCCATCATCCCAGAATGATAAAGAATATCACAGAGTCACCTGAAAGCATAATTTGAGAGTCTGATCTGATCCCCTAAAAGTGACCTAAAGAAAGAAAAAAAAAAAATGTTTGGCAAGATCAGGACTGAGAGTCTATAAAAACTAACAACTTAAACATGTGAGTGTCCATGTGAAAGAACCACTTTTATTGTTTTAATTAATTTTTATTGGAGTACAGTTGCTTTACAATGTTATGTTAGTTTCTGCTATAGAGTAAAGTGAATCAGCCATACATGTACATATATCCCCTCCCTTTTGGACTTCCTTCCCATTCAGGTCACCACAGCACATTAAGTAGAGTTCCCAGTGCTATCCAGTAGGTTCTCATTAGTTATCTATTTTATTCATAGTATCAATAGTGTATATATGTCAATCCCAATCTCCCAATTCTTCCCAGCCCCTTCCCCCTTGTTATCCATATGTTTGTTCTTTATGTCTGTGTCTCTAATTCTGCTTTGCAAAGAGGATCATCTATACCATTTTTCTAGATTTCACATATATGCATTAATATACGATATTTGTTTTTCTCTTTCTGACTTACTTTACTCTGCATGACATCTCTTGGTTCATCCACATCTCTACAAATGACCCAATTTCTTCCCTTATTGTGGCTGAGTAATATTCCATTGTAAATATGTATCACATCTTCTTTATCCACTCCTCTGTTGATGGACATTTAGGTTGTTTCCATGTCCTTGCTATTGTGAATAGTGCTGCAATGAACATTGGGGTGCATGTATTTTTTTGAATTATGGTTTTCTCAGGGTATATGCCTAGTAGTGGGATTGCTGGGTCATATGGTAGTTCTATTTTTAGTTTTTTAAGGAACCTCCATACCGTTTTCCATAGTGGCTGTATCAATTTACACTCCCACCAACAG
>NC_041221.1:24070799-24150313 GCF_002837175.3 Physeter macrocephalus
ACCTCATTGTAGTTTTGATTTGCATTTCTCTAATAATTAGTGATGTTGAGCAGCTTTTCATGTGCCTCTTGGCCATCTGTATGTCTTCTTTGGTGAAATGTCTATTTACATCTTCCACCCATTTTTTGATTAGGTTGTTTGTTTTTTTGATATTGAGCTGCATGAGCTGCTTGTATATTTTGGAGATTAATCCTAGTCTCTTCAATAAGTGGTGCTGGGAAAAAAGGACAGCTACATGTAAAAGAATGAAATTAGAACACTCCCTAACACCATACACAAAAATAAACTCCAAATGGATTAAAGACCCAAATGTAAGATCTGACACTATAAAACTCTTAGAGGAAAACATAGGGAAAATGCTCTCTGACATGAACCACAGGAAGATCTTTTTTGACCCACCTCCTAGAGTAATGAAAATAAAAACAAAAATAAACAAATGGGACCTAATTAAACTTAAAAGCTTTTTCACAACAAAGGAAACCGTAATGAAACAACGGACAAAGGATTAATTTCCAAAATATACAAACAGCTCTTGGAGCTCAATATCAAAAAGACAAACAACCCAATTAAAAAATGGGTGGAAGACCTAAATAGACTTTTCACCAAAGAAGACATACAGATGGCCAAGAAGCACATGAAAAGATGCTCAACATCACTAATTATTAGAGAAATGCAAATCAAAACTACAATGAGGTATCACCTCACACTGGTCAGAATGACCATCATCATAAAATCTAGAAACAATAAATGCTGGAGAGGGTGTGGAGAAAAGGGAACCCTCCTGTACTGTTGGTGGGAATGTAAATTGATAGAGCCACTATGGAAAATGGTATGGAGTTTCCTTAAAAAACTGAAAATAGAGCTACCATATGACCCAGCAATCCCACTACTAGGCATATACCCTGAGAAAACCATAATTCAGAAAGAGACATGTACCGCAATGTTCATTGCAGCTCTATTTATAATAGCCAGGACATGGAAGCTACCTAAATGTCTGTCGACAGATGAATGGATAAAGAAGATGTAGCATGTATATACAATGGAATATTACTCAGCCATAAAAAGAAATGAAATTGAGTTATTTGTAGTGAGGTGGTGTGTTATTTGTGTATGCTGTCTGTCATACAGAGTGAAGTAAGTCAGAAAGAGAAAAACAAATACCGTATGCTAATACATATATATGGAATCTAAAAACAAAAACAAAAAAACAAAAAATGGTACTGATGAACCCAGTGGCGGGGCAGGAATAAAGATGTAGACATAGAGAATGAACTTGAGGACTGGGGGGAGGGTAAGGGGAAGCTGGGGGGAAGTGAGAGTAGCATGGACATATATACACTACCAAATGTAAAATAGCTAGTGGGAAGCAGCAGCATAGCACAGGGAGATCAGCTCGGTGCTTTGTGACCACCTAGAGGGGTGGGATAGGGAGGGTGGGAGAGATGTTCAAGGGGGAGGGGCTATGAGGATATACGTATGCATATGGCTGATTCACTTTGTTGTACAACAGAAACTAACACAGTATTGTGAAGCAATTATACTCCAATAAAGATGTATTAAAAAAAAAACTCTTAGAGGAAAACATAGGTAGAACACACTTTGACATAAATCGCAGCAAATCTTTTGTGACCCACCTCCTAAAGTAATGAAAATAAAAACAAAAATAAACAAATGGGACCTAATTAAACTTAAAAGCTTTTGCACAGCAAAGGAAACCATGAACAAGGCAAAAAGACAGCCCTCAGAATGGGAAAGAACCATTTTTAGTTGGCTTTCCTTTACTGTTTATTTTTCTTTGAACAGTTCAAAGTTTAAATGACTGACCTGGTGAAATTGCCTGGCTTTGGTTTTGAGGGCCACTATGACCTACTTATAACCACATATCAACATTAACACAGGATTTCAAAAACAAGAAACAACTGCACACAGAGCAAAGAGACGTAGAGGAAAAATCGTAGCCAAAAGTTGATTATACAGGGTTTGTGCGGACCCCCGTTCTTCCCCGTGGACGTCCCTTCAGGGCAGCATCCTTCCTCTCCCTCAACAATTCTCAGAATGTCTCTGGGCATCGCTTGAGATCCCATGACCCTCTCGAGGGGCCATGAAGTCAAAGCTATATCTGTACTAATATTAAGTAAATATTTGGCTTTTTGTACCTCATCCCCTCACTAGACTTTTTTTAAAAATAAATTATTTTATTTATTTATTTTTTGGCTGTGTTGAATCTTCATTGCGGAGTGCGGGCTTTCTCTAGTTGCGACAAGCGGGGGCTACTCTTCATTGTGGTGCGCGGGCTTCTCATTGCGGTGGCTTCTCTTGTTGCGGAACACGGGCTCTAGGCGCGCCGGCTTCAGTAGTTGTGGCTCACGGTCTTAGTTGCTCCGCGGCACGTGGGATCGTCCCTGACCAGGGCTCTAATCCATGTCCCCTGCACTGGCAGGCGGATTCTTAACCACTGCGCAACCAGGGAAGTCCCCACCACTAGCCTTTAGTGGGGTTTTGATGCAATATCAAAGAAGAGCATCTACAATTATCTGGGGTATAAAAACAAAAACAAAAAAACATTAAATACCCCTCCCTTCTCCAACCTCATATCTGGAAAAGAACAAATTGCCAGAACTGAGCACAGAAGCAGATGTGAGAAGGCAGCCTTCTTCCATTAAAGAGAAATGCAAAAAAGAACATAAAACAATGCCAACCTCTCACCAAATATTTTTTGCTTTGGAGAATACTGTTATTTTTCATAGAAATATATTATTTACATTGTCATGTAATAGATTTATCATTATTGCCTTTAATGAATTATTTAAAAAATAATTTAAAAAGTTAATTTCGAATATGGTACATTTTGATAGATATAACCCATATGAATAAGTTCTTTGGGGCCAAGGGCAGGTCAACTCTGAGTCCCAACCACAGGTATGGGTCCAGAAGGTGACTGCAGAGGGCTCAGCCTATGCCCACTAGCCCCGCTAACCCACCAAGTGTACTTCCATCCATGTGGCTGCTGTTTTTCCAGAATCCTAGAAGCAAATTGGGCAAGATCCCACAGCCCATGGTGTCCCCATAGGCTCATCTAGAATGTCAGCATGCACGTCGTCCTCTGCAGGTAGAAGCCCAGAGAACAGATATTAGACCAAGGCTCATGTTCAGCCAGCACCCACCCTTGCAGCTGGACCAGTCGTTAAAGAATGTCTGTGCCCCAAGTCTCCAAAGTGCTTCTCCCCCAGAACACCACGGGCAGAGCCTTACTATATGCCAATGAAAAAGGCAGAACCTGGAGATCTGATGCCACAGCATCCCACCTCACCCCCTCTGGCTCCCCCAGGATCCTCGGGCTGCCTACCCTTATAATCCACCCAACGTTCTGTACTGATTGTTACATCTGGAATGTCACCGCCCATCAGAATCCATGTGTTCCCAACACACATCCCCTTCTCTATCCCCTCTCTCAATCCTTCTCCCCACAAAACTCTGACCTAGAAGAGTCAGATTTCAGGGTTTTTCTTCCTCTACCTCATCTCATCTTCCTACTCCAGGCAAACAGGCTCTCGGCCTAGATTTCAAAGCAGAAGGACCATCCTTGTAGACAGGCTGTGGAAGGCATACTGACCTGAGTGCACCAGCCTCCGTCTTTGAAACGCTAACTGAATTTTGAGTGTGAGGAAGGCTCTAACTGACTCTTCTTCCCACACCACGACCCAATCACCTCATTTCACAAGCTTTGGAGAACTCTTCCCTGCAACAGTACCCAGGCATTGCCGCCTTTTTCTTCCCTTTCTACTCTTTCCTTTCCAGTTACATCTTTGATAAGCCAGCAGATCTTAGTCACTATGTATTAGAATCACTGGGGGAACTTCAGAAAATGCTTGTGCACAGGATGAGCCTCATACATACACGTCAACCTCAGGGAGAGACCCAGGTATCAGCAGTGTTTAAAACTTCCCAGAGATGCCAATATACAGGTAAGATTAAGAATCAATGGTCTAGGCTAGAAATTCACTGCATATCTTCTTCATGATTCCCCACCCTGGACACCCCACCACTACTCCATGTCTGGAATTCCAGAACTTACAGAAAAAAGCACTTTCTCTGCCCATTCTTTCCATTGTAACCCTCCCCTGGCTGGCTGGCTGGGCCAGTGGAAGCAGGCTTGGGGCCAGGTACCAGAGTCTCATGCTCAGGAAGACAGCCCTTCTCCAGAAGACTAAGGCTCATTTCTATTTCCTTCTTCCTTCACCGATAAGGAATAAACTGGCCAAGGAGCCCTGCATTCACTTGCCCCATGGTCACTCCCAGGAGTGGGCAGGGCAAACCTGACCATTGATTGTGCTCCAGCCAAGGCCATGTGCCCCACGTCAGAATCATCCAGGCAGCTTTCAGAAATGGCTGATGCCTGTACCTCCACCCAGACCAAGTCTATCAGGCTCTCTGGAATGGAGCACAGGGAGCAGTAGGTTTAACACCACCCAGCTAATCCTTACGTGCAGGTAGAAGCAAGAACAGCTGAGCCTCATGGCCCAGGGAATCTTGGCAGGTCCCGTCCTGCCTTCCTCCACTAATATCTGGGTGATGCCTTGGTTGACCTGGCTTTCCGTTTCATATTTTCGCCTGTCCATCATCTCGTAGGTCACCTGAGCCACCTGCGCTTCTGCCTGTGAGTCTGCCAGTCTGTTCTGCCTCATCCTGAAGCCCCACTAAGACCCTACCTCTAGCTCCTTAGCACAGATGGGTACTGGTCTTAAAATACATGCTCCTAGACATAGCCCAAAGTTCGTTCAACCGTGGTTTTCCAATTAGACTGGTCAAAGATCCACTTTCAGAGGAAGTGGTACAGATGAAGGCACCACTGCCTAGGAAAGGTGGCTACTTCCTCAGAAGGCTAAGGGTGGTCTCAATTTTTCCTCCAGTTGATGATACTTTAAAGAGAGGTAATGTGGTTTTTTCTCAAGAAAGCTGGATTTGCAATTGATGGGTTCCAGTTAACAGTCCACCACTGTGAACATAACATTAGGCAATATATTTAATTTCTTTGAGCTTCCAGACACTCATATATAAAATGGAAATACTGTTTATCCAACCGGGTCATTGTGAGGCTTGAATAAGCAAAGTGCTCCGTATATTCTAAAATGCTATACAAATGTAAGGCTTTGTTACTTTCAGGTATTCACTTTTTTTGACAGCAAGATAATCTTGAAAGTACTATTTCAGTCTGAAAGGTCCATTAAACTCACACAAATAACCTATTAGAGCCTTTAAATAAAAAGAAAAAATACTTTATAAAAAATTCCTTCTTGAATTAAAAATGCTGCATCTTGGAAAGACTTTTGTTTTTATTAAAACAGTTGGTGAATACAGAATTTCTCACAGATTTGCTATCTTACATCTGGGACTTTTTCATTTCTTTTCAAAACAGAGGGAGAAGTAATAAACTAGAAGCGAGACAGTTTATTTCCGTTGGCAGTCCAGGTGATTCTGGAGGGCAGTGTAAAGTTCTAAAGCAAGCATGTTGACCTCAGCTAACTTCAGGAAGATCTACCTGTGCTCATTTTGTCTGTTTAGCTGCAAACAGCAACTTCCCCAGAAGTTGGAGAGATGCTTGCTTTTTTCAACTGCAATAACTTTCTTGGAATGACAAAGTAGGCAAATATCTTTGCCTAAAGTCAAGTTTTATGAGATCATCCATTCCCATTCTTAGGAGGGTTCATTTTTTTACTGAATTAACATTAGGAAGAAGTCATTTGGCTTTATTAAGCATGTTTCTTCCACTTTAGTAGACAAAGCAGTTCAAAATGTGCCAGGAAGATGACGAAAGCAACAAAACCATTTATCTGAAGGGAAAGAAAGATAAAATCACTAGGAGACTGCAGATGAAAGAACCCACGTTCTGTTTTAGATTGATATAGAAACACAACACTAGGAGACAAAACACGGGCAAAGGACATATCTTTAATGTTCTCCCTCTAATTTTAACTTTAATTAATTCTCTGTATTTCATAACAATGTATTTTCTAATTACACGGGGTCTCGCTTCAGAATTCTAAGTAGGACTGTTACTGTTCATAAGTCATCCTTGTGTTTCTAATGACTCAGTTTTAAACTAATAATATGTATCTCATCTTAGGTTAATTAAATAGGCTAATTTTCCTTGCCTAACAATTGTTCATAATAATCTGATATTTTTTAAACTCCAAAATCACCATCTGGAAAATATACATCCTCAACTTGAGTTTGTATCTGTATTAGCGCTCTGCAGAGAAACAGAACCAGTAGAAGGTATACTGATATATACACAAGGAGACTTATAACAGGAATTGGCTCATGCAAATATGGAGGGCGAGCAGACCCGCAGTCTGCCACGTGAAAGCTAGAGAACTAGGAAATCAGGTGGCATAATTCAGCCCAGAGGTCAGAGAACTAGGAGGGCCATCAGTGTAAGTCCTGGGGTCTGAAGGTCTGAGCATCAGGAACCGCAGTGTCCGAGAGCAGGAAAAGATGGACATCTCAGCTCAAGAAGAGAGACAAAATTTGCCCCTCCTTTCCATTGGTTTGGGCTTGCAACAGAGTGGGTCATGCCCACTAGCGAAGGTAACCTTCCTCAGTTGACTGATTCAAATTCAAATCTCTTCCAGAAACAACTGAACAGACACACCGATAAATAGTGTTTCACCAGCTCTCTGGCGACTCCTTAGCCCAGTGTGGTTGACACATAAAATGAACCATCACAGTATCCTATTATTACCAGGGGGAAAATGTGAAAGTAGATTACTGAGTAAGACAGTCACAATTCCCAGGCACAGAGAGATCCGAATTTCAAAGTACCTCCCATTTTGTGGCACAATAATCTTATCCTCAGCTCTTGGCTCTGGGATAAGAGGGAATTCTTTAAGCAAGCAGAGCAAGGCAGAAACAGCTTGCATGTGTGGTTTTGACAACCCTACTAAGGTAAGCTTGCTCTTGCCGGTAGAGGTTGGTGGTGTCCAGAGGTGACAAAGGGCAAGAGGGTCCCTTCCATACAGCCTTCATCATTCACCAAAGGGCACATCACCATGTAAGTCAGTTTCAGACACAATTCTGCCACACATGTTTCTGGGCAAGCACACACGTTTCATGTTTCTTGGTCAGCTGGCATGAAACAGTCTGTTCCTGGAAGCTTGATGGAGTCCCATCTCTCTGTCACTTCGGCACTCCTGGAGTACCTTGTGTGATCCAGACCCAGAATTCTCAAATAAGAGACCAGAAGGAGAATGCAGCAGAGCCCTAGGTCAAGGGCAACGCTCCAAAGGAGCACACAGAGCCTGCTGGACCCCCAGATTCATGCACCCTGTCCATAGGAAGGCAAAAGGACCTGGGCAGGTTTTAACCAACACACATATGCCAATTATTATGTGCATCTCTCACTTCCCTCAATAAGAATTACCTCCAATAGTCCTTACATGAATTAACCAATCTCTAGTGCAGAGATTTGTGGGTGAGTATAGTTGAGGATTTGGGGCAGAGGACACTCAACTGTTGTACTCATGTTCAGCATTTTTAAAATGCTAAGTGTGCCTGTCAGTGGAGCGTGCATTCCTCTTCAGGACACTGTAAATGCTAACTGACCCCCCCCCGAGATAGAGAGTAAAACTAACTAGCTCACATATATAAATATTTTATACTGTATATGCTAAAGCTTTTGCAGGAAAATCCTTTGTGTGTGACCATGGCACTCAGAGTGCTGACCAACAGAAGAGCTCAGAGGGACTGGTGTGACCAATCTCTTAATTTCTCTGGCCCACTCCCTTTCACACGGCCCAGGTTTTCTAAACTAGAGCACGAGGAGGGATTTTTCCCACCCAGTTTGAACACAAGACAAAAAAAAATAGCTAGAGTTGAAAATTTTAAAGAAGCAGAACTCTAACAAAAGATGAAAACTGGGGTCTGAGTAAATAGACATAGAAAGCAATGTGCATTGTAAGTGCTTTCTTCTGATAAATGTTCTAGAAAGGATTCACATTGTTGCCTTATAATCTTACAGTGCTTTTATTTGAGCAGTAATCAAAGTTGAGATGTGCCCAGGGAGCCCAGGTGGTCAGGACACCTTGGGAAGGTGGTCTGCAGCCCAGAATCCAGCTCCCTAATAGGTTAATGGATTTCACTCTGTTAAATTTCAAATGCAACACCTCATCCAAGAATGCCTGAACACACAGCCCACCCCTGGCAGAATACAGTTGACTTACACAAGACCAAGACATGTGTTTCATTCTGTATAAGTTATCACTCTATGTTTTAAGATACACTTGCTCAAAGGGATTTGATTTGTGTCAGAAAGAACAATGCCATCTGTGCTCAGCCGCAACAGAATAGTTTATCAGGGACAGAGCCTGTTTGAGGAGCGTGTCACTGAAACTCAGTCTTTCCCCTTGGAGGGCAGGATACTGCTGCCCTTTACTGCTGCTTTGCTTTGTACCACTTACTCATTCATCAAATATTTACTGAGAGCCTCCCCCATACAGCACAGATGTGGACCCTGAGAACACTACAAGGAAAGATATGATGGGCATGGTTCCAGCTCTCAAGGAGCTTTGATTCTGAACTTGATTTAAAAATCAGAACAAATGGCTGTGAACGGTAGTGACTGACTCAGTAGAAATGAATGTCTCAGTCCAGAAATGATGCAGTGCCAAAACAGGAGACTGTATAAGAAAAACTCCTATGTTTGTCCTTTACTCCCACTTCTGACACCTGGTGTGTGGAGTTTTCCACACATTGACCAGCTCTCCCACACAAGCTGGGTATCCTACCATTCAATTCAATTCTGACACTAACCAGAGTCGGAGCAGACCACACAGGTTAAGGGCTCAGTCCCACGAGACTGACCTCCACTTCAGACGCCAATGGCAAGTAGTGGGTCCCCAGGTTACCCACACCTCTATCCAACTTGGCTACAAATCAGAGGTTCTCACAGTGCCCTCCTTGAATTAAATCATTTGCTAGAACAGCTCACAAAACTCAGGGAAACACTTACTTGTGTTTACCACTTTATTACGTAATAAAGACTATGATAAAGGATACAACTGAACAGCCAGAGGAAGAGATCCATAGGTCTGGGAGAGTCCTAAGGGCAGGAGTTTCTGTCCCCATGGAGCTGGGGTGCGTCCAGTATGTGGATGGGTTCACCAACCTGGCATGACCGATTATTAACTCCATTTCCAGCCGTTCTCCCCACTTGGAGAATGAAGGGAGGAGTTTAAATTTCCAAGTTTCTAATCATGGCTTGGTCTCTCTGGTGACTGACCCCCATCCAAGAGCCCACCAAGCGTCACCTCATTAGAACAGAAGTGTTCCATCACCCAGGATATTTCAAGGGATTTAGGAGCTCAGTGTCAGATGCTCCTATCACTCAGGAAATTACAAAAGTCTTAGGAGCTCTGCAGCAGGAACCAGGATCAAAGACTAAATATTAGAACAAAAGATTTTCCTAGCACCTCTATTTACAAGGGTTTTAGGAGCTCTATGTCAAGAACCAGGGGCACAGACAAATACATATATACTTCTTACTATTTCACAGAGACACTGGAAATTGAAGAGGTCAAAAAATAAAAATAAAACAAGCTTCTTAAAGAAGCTCGTTCTGGTAGGACTTGAATCAGGCACAGAATTTGTTTGGGTAGAGAAGAGAGTGTCCACTTGAATAAAGAAAGGGTGCAGGCAAAGACACAGTCATAGAAAGGTACATTTGGTCTTCTGGAAAACAATATGGCCAGAGGTGAATATAGGTGTCAATAAATAATGAGAAAAAATTATTGACAAGACTGTCATCTGAACACAGAAGGTCTAGAATATTGGGTGAAGTTTATACTTTGTCTCATATATGGGGGGCGGGGGGATTGAAAGCTTTTAAAAAGGGAGTGTACATGATAATGAGGTATTTTAGAGAATAAACCTTCCTGTAGTAACAATGCTTTGGAAGAGAGAAAGACAGAAGGCAAGACAACCTGTGGGAAAGCAACTTCAATTATGCAAGCATGAAGTGATGTGGGTCTAGAACAGAGTGGGGCAGTGAGACTGGACATCAAATTGTTCTGTTCATTTTCCATAGGAGGAAAAAAGCACAACTGCCCTAGAAAAATTGTTTTGGCAGGTGCCCCATATAATAGATTGTCCTTCACTTATTTCACCCATGGTTTTTTTGCCTTAACTGACCAGCGAATAATTGCTCCAGTGCCAGTCTATTTATCATTCTCCCAAGTCCAGCCCAGCAGACCTGAACAGCATGAAAGGATTCAGAACTGGTGGGCTCACTGGACTGCAAGATCACATTTTTGTTGATCTTCCATTACTATTGGCTCCGGACGCGCAGGCTCAGCGGCCATGGCTCACGGGCCCAGCCGTTCCGCGGCATGTGGGATCCTCCCAGACCGGGGCACGAACCCGGTTCCCCTGCATCGGCAGGCGGACGCGCAACCACTGCGCCAACAAGGGAAGCCCTTTCCATTACTATTTGATGTGTCTTCTGTCTCCCAGATATCACCAGCAAGGTGTGCCAAGAGAGCACAGATGACACCTGGGGCCAAGCCAGGATTCTACCCCCAACATAGTTGTATAGCTCTTAAACTTGGTGTGTCATTGAATACCATGCTCTACCATTTAGCCTTACCAAGGATCTGTGAAGTTGTAAAATCTTTATTATAAATTTAAAAAATTATTACTGAATGCTACCTATGCATATATGCACTGAATGTAGCAACTGCTCTCCTGAGGGTATGTACTACATATGTAACTGTGCTTTTGTGTTCTTCCCCAAATCCAAAAGCATAGCTGCCTTATCCCGCATCCTAGAAACAGGAACCCTAACTAGCACACAGTGCCTCAAAGTTACCCCAGCTATGGCTGTCACTGGGCTGTCCAGCAACAAATGAGGTTCTTTTTATAAAATTTCAACTTCTGGCTTCCAGTCCAGCACATAATGAGCTTGGAAGTCACCACTTCATCCTAACAACAAGTAAAAAGCTGAACAAGCTGAAAAATCAACCACACCTTGACAAATTTAAAAGAGTAGAAATCATATAATGCGTGCTCTCAGACCACAATAGAATTAAACTAGAAATAAATAATAGAAAGACAGCTGGAAAAGCCCAAAAAACCTTTGGCAATTAAACAACATATTTCTAAATAGCACATGGGTCAAAGGAGAAGTCTCAAGAGATATTTTAAAATATTTTGAACTAAATGAAAATAAAAATACAACTTAGCAAAATCTGTGGGATGCAGTGAAATCAGTGCTTAGAGGGAAATTTGTAGCATTGAAAGTATACATTAGAAAAGAAGAAAGATCTAAAATCAAAAATCTAAGCTTCCAACTTAGGAAACTAGAAAAAGAGGAGCAAGGAAAATCTAAAGCAAAAGAAAAGAAATAATAAAAATTACAGCAGAAATCAATGAACTTGAAAACAGGAAATCAATAGCTAAAACCAATGAAGTCAAAAGCTGGTTCTTTGAAAATATCAATAAAATTGATAAGTTTCTAGCCAAGCTAACTAAGAAAACAACAGAGAAGACATAAATTACCAGTACCAAAAATGAAAGAGGGGACATAACTACAGGTTGCATAGGCATTAAAAGGATACCAAAGGAATACTATGAAAAACTCTATGCCCACAAATCTTATAACCTACGTGAAATGGGCCAACTTCTTGAAAGATACAATCTTCCAAAACTCACACAAGAAATAGACAATCTAAATAAGCCAATATCTGTTAAAGAAACTAAATCAATAATTTATGACCTTCTAAACAGAAAGCACTAGGTTCACTGGTGAATTCTACCAAATATTGAAGGAAAAACTATACCAATACTCTACAGTCTCTTTCAGAAGACAGAAGAGGAGGAAATACTTCCTACCCATTCTATGAAACTACCACTACCCTAACACCAAAACCAGACAAAGACTCTATAAGAAAAGAAAACTAGAGATAGTATCTTTCATGAACATAGATGCAAAAATTCTTAACAAAATATTAGCAAATCAAATCCAACAATGTATAAAAAGAATTATACACCATGACAAAGTGGGATTTATCCCAGATATACCATACTGGTTCAACATTTGAAAATAAATTCATGTAATCCATCACATAAACATGCTAAAGAAAAATATCACATGATTTTATTAATAAATGCAGAAAAAGCATATGACAAATCCAACACTCATTCATGATAAAAATTCTCAACAAACTGGGAATAGAGGAGAAATTCCTCAATTGCATAAAGAGCATCACCCAAAAACCTACATTAATATCATGTCATACTAACAGTGACTACCAAGTGATACTAATACACTTAACAGTGAGAAATTAGAAGCTTTGTCACTGTAATCGTGAATAAGGTGAGGATGTACCCTCTCACGACTCCTTTTCAACCTCATACTGCTAGTACTAGGTAATGCAATAAGACAAAAAAAGGGGGAAAAAGGTATATAAATTGGGAAAGAAGAAAGACATAAAACTGTCTTTGTTTGAAGATGACATAACTGTCTATGTAGAAAACAAAAAGAATTGACAAAAAAACTTTCTGAAATTAATAAGTGATTATAGCAAGTTTTCAGGATACAAGATTAATACTAGAAAGTCAATCACTTTCTTATATGCCAGCAATGAATAAATAAAATTTGAAATAAAAAACACAATATCATTTACAGTAGAACCCCCCAAAATGAAATACTTAGATATAAATCTAACAAAATATGTACAAGATCTATGTGAGGAAAACTATAGAACTCGGATAAAAAGAAATCTATGAAGAACAAAATAAATGAGGATATTTTCCATGTTCATGGATAGGAAGACTCAATATTGTCAAGATGTCAGTTTTTCCCAACTTCATCTATAGATTCAGAATCCTAGCAACTTATTTCATGGATTATTGACAAACTTATTCTAGAGTTCCCATGGAGAGTCAAAAAACCCAGAGTAGTCAACACAATATTGACAAAGAACGAGGTCAGAGGAGTAACAGTTCTGAACTTCAAGACTTAATACAAAGCTACAATAATCAAGACAGTGTGGTGCTAGTGAAAGAACAGACAAATAGATCAATGGAGAGAATAGAAAACTCAGAAATAGACTCACATAAATATGGCCAACTGATCTTTGGCAAAGGAACAAAGTCAATACAATGCAGCAAAGATAGTCTTTTCAACAAATGGCACTAGAACAACTGGACATCCACATGCAAAAAAAAAAAAAAAAAAAGAATCTAGATGCAGACCTTATAGTCTTCACAAAAATTAACTCAGAATGAATCATAGACCTAAATGTAAAACACAAAACTATAAAACTCCTAGAAGATGACATAAGACAAAATATAGATGACCTTGGACACAGTGATGACATTTTAGATACAACACCAAAGGGACAATCCATGAAAGAATGAATTGAGAACCTGGACTTCATTAAAATTTATAACTTCTATTCTGTGAAAGCCACAGTCAAGAGACTGAGAAGACAAGCCACAGGCTGGATGAAAATTTTACAGAAGACATATCTGATAAATGATGGTTATCCAAAATATGCAAAAAAACAAAAAACAAAAAACACCCTCGATAAGAAAAAAAGCCTCAATAAGAAAAAAACTGGTTTAAAAATGGGCAAAAGACCTGAACACACACCTCACCAAAGAAGATATACAGATTGCAAACAAACATATGAAAGAATGTTCCACATCATATCTCATTAAGAAACTGAAAATTAAAACAACAATGAGATGCAACTACCATCTATTAAAGTGGCCAAAATCCAGAATACTGACAATACCAAATGCTGACAAGGACATAGAACAAGAACTCTCATTTACTGCTGGTAGGAATGCAAAATGGTACAGTCACTTTGGAAGACAGTTTGGCAGTTCCTTACAAAACTAAACATACTTTTATCATACAATATGTCAATCATTTCTTGGTATTTACCCAAATGAGCTGAAAACTTATGTCCACACAGAAAAACTGCACTTGCATGTATACAACATCTCTATTCATAAGTGCCAAACTTGGAAGCAATAGGAACAAAGATGCCTTCAGTAGGTGATTGTTACATAAACTGTGATACATCAGACAATGGAATATTATTCAGTGAAAAAGAGAAATGAGTTATCAAGCCAGGAAAAGACATGTAGTAACCTTAAATGCATATTACTAAGCGAAAGAAGCCTATGTGAAAAGGCTACAAACTATATGATTCCAACGAAATGATGTTCTGGAAAAAAGCAATACTATGGATACAGTAAAAATATTAGTGGTTGCAAGGAGTTGGCAGGGAGAGAGGGATGAATAGATAGAGTGCAGAGGATTTTTTTAGGGTGGTGAAAATACACTGTATGATATTATAATGGTAAATACAGGTCACTATACATTTGTCAGAACTATAGACCATAAAATACCAAGAGTGAACCTTAATGTAAATTATGGATTTTGGATGTTAGGGATGTGTCATTGTAGGTTCAATTGTAACAAAAGTATCACTCTGGTGTGAAATGTTGATGGTAAGGAAGGCTGTGCATTTGTGGGGTCATGGGGTATAAGAGAAATCTCTGTGCTTTCTGCTCTATTTTGCTGTGAACCTAAAACTGCTCTAAAACATAAAGCCTATTTTAAAGGAAAAAAATGGAATTGAGACACAGAGTGAAGTTAGAGCCAGCAGTAGGAGCCTGAGCTAATGGGTGAGAGTTGTTAGTACTAAGCAACCATATAGAGCTAGGTACAAGACAAAAAAAAATTGGAAGATGAAAACAGAGATTGCAGCATAACAAATCACAACAAATTTAGCGGCTTAAAACAACCCACATTTATTGCCTCATACAAGGACGTGCACATGAGGAGGCAGGGATCATAGGGACCACAGTAGCCCCTAGCCACCAGACAGATCATGACAGATGGAATCGGAGAAGAGAGAAACATGAAGCCCTGAGGGATGAAAGTGAATCAACCTCTGCTTCTGATTCTCCATTCCCCTCTAGTTTCAGCCAGCCCCACGGGTATTTCCTGCCTTGGATTTCATGAGATTATCCCTAGACTTTCAGTAAAACAAACAAAAGCCCAGCACCATTCTTTCAGATACACCAGGGAAGATTTCTCCTTTTAGAACCTAAAAAGTCATAGCTAGGATGGATTGGAATCTTCTTCTTGTATCGTATAGCAAATGGTTGGGAAGGCATAAAGATTTAGCCTTGACTCTTGATCCCACAACTTATAAATGAGGCGAACTTGAGCATCCATGTAGAGTAAGCCTCAGGGTTTTGGGGGTCTTTTTTCCTGTAAAATTAGAATTAAATATCTACCCTGCAGTAGATACTTTTTTCAAATGACATGTGCTGTAAAAGAATAGTTTCTTATTTCATCCCATTCTTCTTTCATTAATTTTTTTTTCTGATTTTCTTCCTTTCTTTCTTTCCTCCCACATAATATTGTATTATTGATAGTTTTCTAGGGCTGCCATAGCAAAGTGTATACCACAAACTGGGTGGCTTAAACAACAGAAATTTATTGTCACAAAGTTCTGGAGGCTGAAGTTTGACATCAAGGTGTTGTCAGGGCTGATTCCTTCTGAGGCTATGAGGAGAATCGGTTCCAGGCCCCTCTCCTTGGCTTGTCTTCAGGTTCATACGGCCATTCAGACAACTGTCTTCATGTTCACATGGCCTTCTCCTTGTAAGTGTCTCTGTGTCCAAATTTCCCTTTTAATAAGGACACCAGTCATATTGCATGAGGGCCCATAGTAATGACCTCTCCTTAACCAATTACATCTTCAATGAATTTATTTTCAAATCACATCACATTCTAAGGTGCTGGACATTAGGACTGTAACAAATGAATTTTTCAATTCATTGACAACCATGACACAATTCAATCCTTAACAAATGTATGAAACACAGAATATGTTAGACTATTCTCCTAATTCATCTATTCAGTTCTGCAAATGTTTGTGTCTCACCTAACTTCTACATCTAAACACAGAGCTATATGTATTTTCTCTAAGCATCTCCGTTCTGCAGATGAAAAAACTAAGAATAAGAGAGCATGTAAAAGATCACATGGAGGGAAGTGGAAGAGATCCGGAAGGCATGTGATATGTATACAGGAGCCTGTGGAGTCCCTTTTATCTGATCACTTTTCAGGAGGATAAGCATGTGCTGGCTCTAACGTCTTTGACAGCATGTCTTAGGATTCTTGTAGTTGCACACAGGAGGATATATTGTATCAGACATTACTCTTCCAAGCTACTGAGCCCCAGGTGAGGGGATTTAGGAGGCAGGCTGGGAAGGTAAGCCAGGGGAGGGAGCTGCCATGGTCTCCATATCACTTGAAAATGCCCTAGCCAGTTACATAGTAGTCCTATGATCCTAAATTGGCTCCGACTTTGGTTTGGGTTCAGGAACTGAATGAGGGCCTTCCTGTGGTGCCATCCTAGTATTTCATCCTTTGCTCAAAGACCAGGAAAGCAGCACAGGATAAGGACCAAAACATAGGGGCTTAGAGAATGTGAGAAAGCCTGGATGAAGACCAGCGATGAAGAGGAATGATGGGGAAGAGTCAGGGTCCCCTGAGACCAAACCACAGGAGACTGATCCTCAGCGTTGGAGAGGATCATTACATCCATCCAAGACTTCTTATTTTTCTTTGGTTTTGCATTATAGAAAATATATCCTTTAGTTTAGATGACTTGGTGTGGGCTGAGATTGCATTGTGATTTTCATTCGCCAACATAATTCTGTTTCCTTATCTCAGTTGGAGAATCAAATAGCATATTAATATAATATATTACACTAGATTTCACCAAGAGCATGCAGTAAAAGCTATTTTCCAACCTTTTCAGCCTGAGCTCAAATAAAGTTAATAAAATTTAATTTCATTAATAAAAGTTGGTCTATGGACCAATAGTTATTTGGGAATGGGGGTTGGGGGCAAAAGTTTGAAGGACAATTTAAAGGTCAGTTTGATTTAAGATGAGTTCAAGTTTAGCAATGCAATTTCGCTGCATTTACTATACATCTCTATGATGAATGCAAGGCAGGAAAACCAACCCTTATATTTTCTATCTATAATTAATGAGTGGCTTCTAGAAGGGTTGGGGAGAGGAGAGAATTGTGATTACAGAAGACCAACTCAAATGAGCAGCGTCAAATCTTCTAGAGGCCAATTTAAACCAGCTTTGGTGTCAGCTTTCTCACTTTTGTATTATGAGATTTTACAGTGTTTTTTTTTAAAGTCATGATTGGATGAAACATGATTAGAAAGGAGACAGAAGAGACTAATGATAAGACGATGGTTTTAAATTATTAAAGCCAATTACAGGACATGAATGCACCAGTCATAGTACTGTGGGGTTTCTAAGGAAGTGGTGGGGGCTAGGGGGGTACTTAGCACTTCTCTGGCTCTCCAGAGCAAGATCTCCCCCAATGGTCACTGCCCATAGACTAAGTCGACCCCAATGGAGCAGCCATAGTGGGAAATTCCAAGAAGCCTTAGATTCACTGGACATCCAGAATTTGATATCTCCTTCCATCAGATGAAGCCCAGGATCTGGGGCTTGCTGACTCCCAGGCCTCTCTCTCCCTCCTCCCTGTCACTTGAGAGCGGCCTCCAGGAGAGCTGCAGGGATCTTTGATTCCATCCACACTAGGTACAGAAAGTGCCATGTTGCATGGGAAGTGAGAATACTGCATGTCTCCCATCCTTACCATGACATGCCCCCCCTTCCTGAAACTAGCTCACCTGGAGACCATGCCTAGCCTCCTGGCAGAAAGGGTCCTGCTCCTGCACCTCACCCACTGATGAGGGCCTTACTTGGAAAGCACAGACTGGTGGCACTACAATCCAGCCTGACCAGGCAGTGCCCACCACATTGACTTTGCTAACTGGTCGGCTGGGCCTCCCAGGACGGATACCACTGCTCCCTGTGACCCACATCTCCCCCATTCCTGATCTCCCCTTCACAGTGGATATCACACAGCCTGCTTAACCCAGTCCTTTAATAAGAGAATCCAAACATAGCACAGTTTATTTCACTAAGGATATGTTGTTTTCAGCACCTTGGCCAGTGGTGTCCACCCTGTCAACCCTGACTATGCACCTGAAAGTGTTGGGGGTTTTTTAATGCTAATGCCTAGGCCTCACCTCCTGAAGATTATGAGCTAATTGGTCTTCATGAGGCCTAAGCATTGGCATTTTTGCTGTGAAACACAGCCAGGGGTAAGAACGTGAGTAGTGAGTTGAGTTCAACTCCAAACCGTCTGGTCACCACACAGCTCCCATGTTAGAGGACATCTTTCAGCACCCCTCTGGTTTGTGTCCACTGGGTCTCTTGCTCCTAAATGATGAGCTTACATGCTAAGGATGTTTCCCACCTGTTCCCCACACCAGCTCCCCAAGATGAAGCAAACGTGATTGTGGGGAGGAAAAAATACGAAGAATGAAGCCATGACAGTGCTCCTTATTGAAATGTCTGACAAGATTACTGAAGCAATTAGAGTGATCGAACTAATGTTTCAGGTCATGCCTTACACCAGGAAGACTGCAGTAAGAAATTCATGAAGCTTGAAAGGGGTCTTGTCAGACCCTTTTTTCTGTGGCTATTCTACACAGAGGAAGAGAAACCTCTTTGCTGACTTCCAAAGGAAGACTCCACAAATAATTCATCTAACTGACTCCAGAGCAGAGTATCGCTGCTTCCTAGAAATTCCTTCACTTGAATCCCTCTCCAGAGGTTGCAGGGCTAGTTTCCTGCTAAAAGAGAAAAGGGGAGCCCTAAAGTCCAGTCACTCATATCAAACAGCAATACACCTTCAGTTAGATGAAAGAGTGCCTTACCTCACTTTTGTCATATTAATAAAACATTGACGCATTAAAAAGTTTGCCCCACTGCAATTCAGCATTTCATGGCTTTATGTTAGCAAATTGCATCAGCCAATACAATATATATTGTGAGTAGCACCCAGAAACAACAAAAAAATAAAGCAAAGAAAAAACAAAGAAATAATAGTCCAGCCAAAGACCCCAGACCTCTCAAATATTTTCTACTAGTGTCATCCACTTCATATCAAAGATTTACTCAAAGGATGAAAGACCAAAATGATGAAAACACAGAAAGGTGCTACCTGTAACCAAATATGTTATGAACTTTCTGAGAATTAATCATGTAATCATATAACAACCAATAAATCATGCACCTCTTTCTTGTTTGAACATATATATGGACCATGGTGGAAATAAAATTTATAAACTTGAAAAAAATTGATATGACCTTGGTTAAAATTTTTAAAAAACCCTCCAATGTTGGTTTCCTGGTTTTGATATTGTACTAGAGTTGTGTGAGATGTTACCATTAAGGGAAACTAGGACCTCCCTGTACATTTTTTTAAACTTCTTGTGAACCTATAATTATTCCAAAACAAAAATTTAAAGAAAAAAACACTCTACCCACAAAGGAAATGTAGTGGGACCTTGGAAGGAAAGAAGTTGTGATCTATAGAAGATCATCATCAGTAATATTAGTAGTGGTAATAATCATCTCAGTAGTACTGGTAGTCATCTTGGTAGTAGTAGTAATAGTAGTAATTGTACTAGTAGCAGTAATTTTGGTAGTAGTTGTAGTAACATTAGTAATAGTAGTAGTAGCTGACAGGAAGCATTTACATTCCATGACCATTGGGGCACAGTGAAGAAAAGTAAAGGGGAAACATCTTATTTAAATTTAAATCTATGTAAGATCAGTCTCATTATATTTACTTAGAGAAAGCAAGAAAATTCTCAAAATAATTCAATTCCAAACTGTATATTTCTCACTTAACTTCCCAGGAATGCAATCTTTAATTCAAAAGAATGTGAAGAGCTCAAAGCATGTGAAATAATGCATTGTTCCTTAAATCTACAGAATATGTTTATCATAGGATATGGAATTTGTTTATTTAACATACAAATTAAATCCTCATCCTTGTACTAATTGCTCTACACTATATAAGTCGTGGGTTCTTCTAGTATTCAGAAAGCACCAGACCCTCTGGGACTTACTTATCTTTCTCCTTACAGGCCAGCTTAAAGATAAATAGTTATTCCAGCAGATTCAAGACCAAACACAATTCAAAGTTTGCTTCTTTGTGAAGTGTCTCCCACTATCAATCCAAATGAGAAATAGGGTGATGGGGCTGGAGAGGGAATATGGCAAAGATCCTGGAGATGTTTAGGATGTAAAGCACCTACTATATGCAGGTGCCACTCTAGACCCAGAAGACTCAACAGTGAACAAGACAGTCATGGTCTTCCCTGTTCTCAAAAAAGAATAACCATAAGCATAAAATCCAACAAACAAGAGCATTTCAAGTAGGGTTGAAAACTACGAAGAAAATAAAACCCAGAAGATGTGATAGAGAACAGTGGTTTTCAGAGGCCCTGGGTCAGGGGAGGTCCCTCTACTGGGTGACGCTTGAGCTAAGACCCGAAAAATAAGCAGGCCAAGGGGAAGAAATGAATTTCCTGTAATAGGGAAATCAAAGGGCTTAAAGGGAAAAATCCATTTGGTCTTTGTGACAAACAGAAATGTCTGAAAGGACAATAGCTGGTAAAATCAGAGAGGAAGCTTAGGGACAGATTATTCAATCTGAATTATTAAATTTGGATGGATTGGGGATGGAAAAATGGGGAAGGGCTGTAGTGAGAATTGTTTCTAGATTTCTGTTTTGTTCACTAGGTGGAGAGAACATCACCAGCTGAGGCTGGGGAAGAAGGGCTGGTAGAGGACTTGTCCAGTACAGGGTGCTGTGAGACACCTTCTAGTGTCAGGTTCTGGCTTGTGGGCCAGGGTAGCCCAAGGTCCCAGTTGTCCATACCCCCCACTGCAGCCCCCCCTTCTAGGGCCTGGGCCCTCCGCCAGGGCACTGCCTGGGGACAGGTGCAGCCTCCTCTCCTCTCAGGGCCCACAAACCCCTGTCCAGCCTCTACCCTTCTTCTCCCCTGAGCCCAGGAGCGAATCACCTCCAACGCTTCTGCTGGTGCCTGTACTTGTTCCCATTGCTGCTGTAACAAACTGCCACAAACACAGTGGCTTAAGACAACACAATGTATTTTATTGTAGTTCTGGAGGTCAAAAGTCCAAAATGCACCCGAATGGGTGAAAAATCAAGGTGACAACAGGGTTGCCTTCCTTCCAGAGGCTCCAAGGGAAACTCTTACCTTGCCTTTACCATCTTCTAGGAGCTGCCTACCTTCCCACTCAGTGCTGGCTCCCATTCGATGAAAGACCAAGAGCTGGGCACTAAAGCAGCACCACTGTATACATGCCTCCCCTGGAATCTGGGCCAGATCCCCAGCACAGAAACCACTTCTGGGGAAGGGATGAAAGTCATTATTTAAGAATAAGAGTAGCCAGGGACTTCCCTTGCGGTCCAGTGGTTAAGACTCCTTGCTTCCATGGCAGGGGACGCGGGTTCGATTGCTGGTCTGGGAGCTAAGATCCTGCATGCCGTGCAGCATGGCCAAAAAAAAAAGAATAAGAGTAGCCTAAGGGCCTGCCTGGGCTGCGCTGTGCTGGTGGACACTTTCTCCTGGGAATTCTCAGATAGATCGTTACTGTTGCCTCTGCCTGAGGACATGTGTCTCTTGGGTATAGGCTGTACCTCCTCTACCACCTTGAGTGCTCTGCACACCCACCATCTTTCACAGGTGAGCCCCTCAGAGGAAGAGGTAAATAAATGGGCATATCATGTGAAGGTCAGGGCAACCGGCCCAAATGTGCCTCCGACACCACATGGCACGCTAACGGGCTCCACCATACCCTCTGTCTCCATGACCACCACTTCTGGTCCTCTACACTCTCCCCAGCCTTTCTGCTCACAACTCCCCACCTTCCACCTCCCTCCATCAAAAGTCCAAAAAGGGACTTGCCTCTTACTCAGGTGGTGATGAGTAGTATGTCAATCATGATGTGTTTCAGTCATAAGGAGAATAGAGGGTCCCCAGGGAGGGTGAGTGGGTGACGAGAAAGCATACTCTTGCAACTTAGATGACCTACTTTTTTTAAAATAAAAGTTGTCAATGAGAAAATGGGTCTTCTTCTGAGCTGATAAATTGTTAACATCTGTGCATACGTAAAGAGACACAGATTCCCAATCTTTCATCCCTCACATCTGTAAAATGCTTTGGAGTTTACAGTTTATTCTAAATCCGTCCCCACGCATAGGGATGGCACCAAGGCTTACCCTTAAAACACCCTATCTGCAGCAGCTGAGAAGGAAGACCTTGGGGGCCTGAAGCCTGGTAGGATGGCAGGGCTCTGTCACAGGAAAACTGTCACACATGTGTCACAGAGCCTTCCCTGCATAGTGTGCAGGAATCGCCCAGAAGGACAGAGAGCTGAGACTTTCCCGGGTCTACACGATCTACTGTGTAAACTGTTCTTGGCTGCTTTCTGTAGATGGCAAATTTGGTTTAAGACTTGTTTTCACTACGAACCAGTAGGGAAGTTTGGGAGGCATAACCACCTCTCGCTGTTGACCAGATACCATTACCTGGTGAAGAGCACTTCAGAGCTGTGAATGGTGCAGCTGGCTCAAGGCAGTTCTCAGCAGTGAGAGGGAGGCCCCACGATGTGCCCAGTCAGGGGCACCGAGATGGATCTCAGAACCAACCTCCCTTTTCAAAGTGGGCTCCCCTCCTGTAGTCGATGGTCACATGACCTCGCTGAGCTGAGTAAGACCAGCAATACAACCTGAATAAGCACCGAAGCCACAGTTTCCAAGAGGAGCCAGTAGAATTCTAGCTGCCACACACCATGGAGGGCCCAGGAATGCCCTGTCCTTGGAGGATCCCACAGCCGATCCTTGGACTCCAGGCCCTGGGCTCTCTTGCTTGGATGAAAGTCCTGGACAAAGACGATTGTTAAAGGCAGTGAACATCCCCCAGGTCCCTGCAGACTCTGGGTCCCCAACAATCATGATCATAGACGTCCAAGGTTTGCGAGGTAAGACCGTGCACAGGAGGAAAATGCCACAAGCTCACAGGAGGGGAGTCATGTGGGCTTAAATGGAGAGAGGACCCATGAGCATACATGGAAATAGTGAATAGTGCACACAAGATTACAAGAGGAGAATGCACAGAAGCTTACACAGAGAGAGTGCACACAGGCTGGCAAGGAGTGCGGGCAGGCATGTGGGAAATTGCACGTGCTTCTCATGGAGACATATGCGTGGACTCACATGGAGAGATACACATTATGCTCAAGTGAGGAGATACACACAACTCTTGGGAACCTAAAGCCCGTTCCCCAAACATCCCCATTTACAGAGAAGAAGAATGACCCAGGAAGGCTCCAGACTCACCCACCTTGCCAGGTCGGGTCTAGAACTACAGACCAGCATCCATGTGACAGGATATGACTTTGTAGGGGGGGTGTGCTTCTTTAATTTTAAAAGAAACTGAAACAAAATTTCTCTCAAGATGTTTCCAACATTGTGTACAAGCAGGACAAGGAAACTTGAAGTCCAGTTTTGAAGCTTTGGGGGCATTTCTCCAAAGGCTGCCTGTGGATTCTTTTAACTACAGATTGTGATTGTGGGAGAATAATCAGCTCAGGAACCAAGCACTCGCCTCGCTCGGGGCCACACTCCTCCCAGAGCACCCCACGCTTCTCCTCTGCATGCTCAGGCCTGCTCACAAGGCCTCCTGTTCAGAGCCTGGCCTGGCCCCCAAACACAACAGGACCCCTCGCTCTCACCCCAACTCCTCCTGCAGTTTTCTTCTCCGTGTTTATGCTAAGGACTTTTGATTGCTCGTGTTTTGTTTCTTTACTGTCTCTCTCCTCTCTAGAGTGTTAGCAGAGAGAGGGTAGGACTTGCCCCTGGTCTGTACACGGCTCTGAACAGAGCCTGATATATAGTAGAGGCTCAGTCAATGCAGCTCAAATAACAATAAACAAACTATATGCCTCAATGCACATAGTGTTCTGTTTCCAAAGGGCTATATTGGGAGACATAGGATGTTACATTAAAATAAAAAATTCTCTGGTGGGTTCCCAGAAAGTAGTGATCGCGTGTCCCTATAAGTCGCTCTTGCTCCTGAGACAGTAATCGTGGAGTGACTTTGAGTGGTTATGGAAGGTTTCTTTGTGATCTTGCTCCAGGCGAGGCACTTCTCTGAGAGTCAGTCTTTCCGGGTCCACCAGCCCTATCCTGAGGGCTGGGGAGCCACATCATGTAACACCTCCTCCCTGGGCACTGGGGCTCCAGGGAGCCATCGAGCGGTTCAAGTGAGCAACTGTAATTTTTCATACAGTTCCCAAGACTCCTGCCTAGAGCATATTTGTAAATGATTCAAAGGTGGTGGAATATGACACTATACCAGAGTCTGTCATTTTCCTGACAACCCGTCATAAAATCAGATGCAATCCATGACGGTGGTCTTCAAGGTCACTCCGTGCTTGGACGGTTGTGTCAACCCCAGAGCACTCTGGGAGATATCAGTTCAGGAGGTAAGTCCAAGGAGTCGGTTTTTATTGTAAGCATTCTGTAGCAAGTCTTCAGTAAACATTCACTGGGCTGCAGGGTTCCTCCCAGTGGTGTCCACATGGGTGATAAAAAGCCCACGTGAGAAGTCACCGCCAGCTCACCCTTGGAGGACACCCCTGACAAGTGCTCAGATCCTGAGTGAAAGGTAGAAAACTGGTTACCCAGGAAGGCCTCGTTACCCACAATGGAAAATGTCTGTTTAACACAGGCCACTTTGTCAAAGTGGCCGCTAGCGCCGCCTGGAAACCTCTGCCCTTGAATGGCCGGTAAGCAGGATGATCATTTCTCTGCGTTTTAAATCATGTTGAAGGATAATAACCAACTATCCAAACACTGAACATTTGTAAAAGCAGAAACGCAATCCCATCCGTGAGACCTAGATGTTTAGATAGGAAGTTCCAAATCTTAGAACTTCACACAGTATCAGCCTTTGTGTCCTTTTCCCCTTCTTCCCCCACCACACACACGCACCATCCACACTGAAAAAAGCCTCTACCCACATCAGCCTCTTTAATAATGCAGCATGGAGAAGAGGGCTAGAAATTGTTATCTTGTTATTCTGCCCGAACCTAAGTGACAGGAGAAAGTATTTCCCAGCCCTCGCATCCTTGAGATGATAAAACTTGATTTGCAATTAGTTTGGTGCTGAATACGAGTGCCCAACAGAGCAGCGTTGTAGCAAAGACTGTGATGCCACCGCGCGAAACCGTTAGTAGCGCACTCGTTGAAGACGATTTGAATGCAGAACAAAAGGTACCTTGGAAATAACCGTCCGGCTAACGAAATGACATCCCTGAGTGGCGAGGCCTGAATTTAATGAAATGATGTAGAATGCATGCTTGAAGTATTTAAAGGGTTTAGAATGTACTCCCTCATTCTCTTTGGAATGGTTTGGGTTTGCAGTGCTAAGTAATACAAGTTCTCAGTGAAGATGTGTGTGTGTGTGTGTGTGTGTGTGTGTGTGTGTGTGTGTGTGTGTGTGTGTGTTTATGACAATAGCAAGTACCTACACCAAAACACATAAGACCAGAAACTGCATTTCTATAAAAAGGAACACCATTACGTTTTAGCATATGCAGGAGGCTGCTTTAGGACAAGATGGTCGTGATTCTGTAATGATGGCTTCCTTTCCACCACTGCCAGCCTCTGTATGCAGAGTTATCTAATGGAGGTCCACAGAGAACCATCCAGAAGCTAGGAGGCCACAGGGACCGTCAGTACACATGCATTAAGACATAAGAACAAACTCAGTGAATGCAAAAAGAAAATTAAATTACCTTTAAAAGGATTATGAAGCCAGCTAGGAATGCTAAAGAAATTCATCCAAGCCTATTGCTGGCTGTCTTTGCTCATAGAATCTTAATTCCAAATGGCCTTGATGGGGACTCACTCCAAATCCTTAAAAACACACGGATTCCTGTCACATAAGGATGAGGGTTCAATGAAGAATCAATAGCCAATTCTCATATGAGATGGAAGAAAACTTCAGGAAAGACACCTGTTAACAAACGAAGAGAAATGACAGCTTAAATTTGAATTTGAAGAGCACCTTGTAAATTGTTTGCCCAGATGTGACATTATTTCCATGATAATTTCATGCTTCTCAGCACACAGAGGAAAATAAAACTTGTTACATGACATAATGGGACCATTAATTCTATAAATGGATCAAGGGTTGTTTCTAGAACTTTTCTGTTGCTTCATCATCTTGATCTGATTGGCAATATTGTTACATCTAGAAAGAAAACAAGTTTGCTAGCTTGCCCAGAAAAACAATGTGTCAAAATATTTGAGGCACTTAGGTTCATTTCTCTGGAATGACCCCTTAGACAAAGAATTAAAAATTGTTTTAGGACTAAGTAGTTTTCCAGTCACTGAAAGAACAGAATGAAGAGCTTTGTCTACAATACTTATTTCAGAAAGCATGAAAGAAATAAGCATGTATCAGCCACAAAACCGCTAAGCTTCTCAAACTTAGCTGAATCAGCTGCATTTCAGTGGCAATGCGCTGGAAGCAAAAAATGATAGATTACCATTGTGGCGAGCTCCATTTCGAAAGCGCAGAGGAATTCTCTTCCCTACACACTCACATTTCATCACTCACTTGCAATTTCCGTAGAGTACTCTCCAAACGGAGAGCGAGGAGGAGGCGGCCATGGGATAGATTCAGATTCAAGAGATGCGAGACTAACCCTTCACCCTGAAAAATAGTCCACGTTGTCCATCTGTAAATAGAATTAGAGCTCCACCAACAACCAGCCCTGATGCAAAAGTGCCTGGGTGAACAAAAATTAAATGCCTATGAAAAATGGTTTTCTGCCCATCAGCATCTATCTGTTCTGGCCTTCTTTGTTTTTCCCATTTGTCTCTCTTTTCATTTAGAACCATGCAGGACGCTGCCTTTCACTCCAGGCACACTTCCTCACAGCCCTGGGTGTGTGTGAGTTGTCCTTGTCACCTATGGAGCTACATGGGAGAAAGAAATTACTTATTGATTTTCCTTCCTGTGGAATGGTGTCTTTGGAATAGTTTTTTGACCCAGGTCAGGAATGACACAGCTCCAGCATTGGGAACGTAGACCCTGCCTTGCTGGGGATGTCCTGCTCACCCGTCAGCCCATCTCAGCTGCTGCCCGTCCCAGGATCACCAGCTCCGAGCTCTTTTGATAAGACAAAGAAAAAAGTATGCACTTCAGAAGTTGAAAGAATGAACAAAAAATGGTATTTTCCCATCTGAGCACTTGAAGCAGCATGGTATGAGCTTTGTTTTACTCCTTTATTGTAAAAGGTCCGGGAGGGCTCATTTTGAAAGGAGGATGCAGCTTGGGTGTGCAGAGAAAACAGAAATGGGCAAAGGCATAAAGCTGGACTGGACCCAGGCACATGGAGTCAGCATGCTGAGTGTCACAGTAGGGTGGAAAACTGGGTAGGAACCTAAAGAGGAAAAGTCCTTCATAGCAGGCGGAGGTGTTTGTGCTTTATCCAGGCAGCGGCAAACTATGGCCCGTACACCAAATCTGGCCTACTGCCTGTTTTTTGTGTGGTTTTTGCTTTATCTTGTTTTGTTTTGAGATAACATTGATTTATAACATTTTGTAAGTTTCATGTGTACATCATGTTCTACCTGTGTGTACCCTACAGATTGCTTGCTTACCCCAAAATTTAGTTTCCAAATAAGCTTTTATTGGATCAGAGCGTTCCACCTGAGATCAAAGTGTTCCAGGCAGTGGCCCAGGTAGACCTGTGTCTGTAAGGATGAAAGCTGTATATCTGGGGGAAGCTGAGTCAGACAACAGCTCACACCCACCGCCCCAGGACTCCACCTGTAACGGAGCAGGACCCTATGGGGCCTTCCCAGGACAGACCTCCCACCATGTCCTCCGCCTGCCTCTTGTCTGTAGAAAAACCTTAGTGAAAGAATAAATTTAATCAAAGAAGTGAGAAAATGCAGAAGCAAAGGAAAACAGTCAAACAAGACAAAATAATAATAGTTTAGCCATTAAGCAAAGTTCAAGGACATTAATTCCTCCTCAGGGGCTAGAGATAATATTCTGAGCCATATCCTTTGAGCTGTTTTACAGATACTGAAACCCTCACCAGGTGGAAGAAGTTAACTACATGATGACCAGACTGTAGCCATGACATAAGCTGCTCCATCTTGCATTGTTCCAAGAACTGGGCTCAAGGAAATGGGAACAAAGTGACCCTGGAACTAAAGATTAACTGTACTTAAAACTATCAAGATGATGCTGATCAGACCACTGCATGACCAATTTCAAGATGCCTGTCAGAGCTAACTGTGCTCTTCTGGATGTAGTCCCCTCCCCTACCTGTACACCCCTGAAACTCCCCTTTAAAAGCTCTTGCCCACTGATCAGGAGTTGGGAATTGGCTTTTGGACATGAGTCCACCTTCTCCCCAGATTGCCAGTCTCCTGAATAAAGCTACCTTTCCTTTCCTACCAACACTTGTCTCTCTGACAAATGCTCTTCTTGCTGCCATGACTCTACCCCAACCCCAGATTCCTGCCATCACCTCAGAGCACTCTGGAAGTTCCAGAGGGCCAGTTGGTGATACTGACTTATTTTAATGATTGAAATAAAAGCCAGTTGAAACCTCTTTCTCCAAATCATACTTTAATTTTGTTCAAATGGTCTGCTCTCTGTAAGAGATACAATAATCTTTGAAGAAGACCATTTTTAAAAGTAATCTGACTACCCTATGCTTATACATTAAGCTCTCGCTGCAGCTTATTGGAGACATAGACAAGTCTCTGACCCAAATCATGTTATGCTTAATTCTAGTTAAAGAAGAGAAATAACTAAGGGAAATGAGTCATGAACTCTTCTAAAAACAAAACTGTACAGATATAGATATACAGATATATACATCCTACTGGTTCTTTTTCTCTAGAGAACACTGGCTGATTCAGCATGCATATATAGTAGGATCTCATTTTGTTAAATTATTACAACTATGTAGATTTACTTGTGGTGAAGTGACTGCAGTATGTCCCCAATTTGTTCCTGTATCCATACCTTTTGATGGTCCCTTTCACTCTGACTCTAGGCTCAGCCATTTAGCTTGAGTTTTACCAGTGAGACAGTAGCAAATGTAATCTAAGAGAAGACTTGAAAAGTGTTTGGGTATTGGAGCTTACCTTTCTGCTGCCCTTGAAACCTGAGGCCACCGTGTGAACCAGTCCCGGGTAGGCTGCTGCAGGAAGCAGAAGCCACTGAAGAAAGACCCCAGACACCCCACCTGTGCTAGTTAAGGCCGATCCACTGGCTGACTGTTGGCAAAGGAGCAAGCCCAGGTGAGGTCACCTGAGACTTGCCTGTGCCAGAATGCCCAGCTGAACCCAGCCCAAATTGCCTACCTGAAGAATCATGAGCTAAATAAATGGTTGATATTTCAAGCTACGAAGTTTGGGGATAGTTTCTTATGAAGCAAATAATAACTAATACATTATAAGAGAACAAAAAATGCCTGGCAGTCTATATCCTAAAGAGTGAACAGCAATAATGTCCATGTAGAGATTATAGATGACTTTCCATTTATTCTTCTCAGCATCTTTTCCCACTGTTTATAATGAGCATATATTATGTCTATGAGCATAAATAATAATAAAAACACATTTTCATTTTGAAAAATTAATGTTTAAAAGTGAGCCCTCTCTTCTCAGATTTTCTGCCGTAATTACTATTTGCACAACTAATTCTCTGATTAATCATGAAGTGTTTTAATATCTTGAACTGATATTTAAGGCTTTCATTGCTATTTGACTATGGGAGCAGAATTTGTGTGTGTATCTTCCAGAGTTATTAAAGTATAACTGACATATAGCATAGACTCATAAATGATTTGCTTCACTTTGATTAGAAATCACTATTTTCTATTACCAAGTAAGGCAGGGTAAGGAATAGAGTATTTGCAGAAGAAAGAAAAGGAGATGGGGCCATTTGTATCTGCCTGTGCCCTGTGTAAACGGTGGGAGTTCCTTTGGTTACACCACAATTCCCTGCTTCCACTTCCAATTTCAAGCTTAACTCAGACTGATTTAAGCAATAAATATACATACAAACCAGTAAATTAAATAAATCATGGAAATTTAAAACACACATCTAAAGTTCCATTTGAGAGCTAATCTGGAAAGAGGATAGTTTTTAAAGACAAGTAAAACAAACAACATGGAAAAATTGCATAAGCCAAAAGAGTTCAGGTGTGAAAAAAGTCACCCTCAATTAACTTTCTGAAATTTAATTTTTAGACAATATGACCAAGAAGCCAAAAATTATTCACTGTCAATCAAGTTAGTAAAGGAATATAAAGCAAGCAGGCATTGTTCAGCTTTCTTTGATTTTTCAAAAAGACTCCATGTAAATTTTAAGAGGCAGATGACACAAAGCAAAATAGTAGATGATAAAAACTAGGTAAATGCTAGATGAGAAATGAAGCGAGACTGTCACTGCCTTCAACTTCAAGAGGGTCACTGGGCTGCTTCGGGGAGAGCTGTTATGCACCATAAAACTGAGTGGCTCTGACAAGAATCTGAACACTGGGACTCTAAAATCTGCCTACGGCACTAAGATGAGAGGTGGAAAGAACGAGGAGTGGTGTGACCAGGTTTAAAAAAAGTGAGTCGTTTAGGTAATGGGGCCAGCAGATGGCAAATGCAGTTCCTTCTGCAAGACTGTGAAATAATCAGTCCGGGAGAGAGAAGCTAATCTAGTAATAATGATCCTCCATTAATGTAGCATTATTCTTTACAAAGCACCTTTCACCAGGAGGTTCCCACAATGCCTCTGTGATGACCGTTCACAGGGCGCTAAGGTGTTAGTAGGGGTGGAAGAAGCCCTGTCAGGGGAGACGTATAATCCACATGACTGGGGCAGGAGGAGAAGGCGGAGCTCAAAGGAGAAGCAGGGAAAGCCCAAGGTGATGCACAAACAGAAATGTCTTCTGGACACACTGGAAAGAACTAAAGCAGCAGAATGTTTGCTGGATTCTTTTTTTTTTTTTTTTAACATCTTTATTGGAGTATAATTGCTTTACAATGGTGTGTTAGTTTCTGCTTTACAACAAAGTGAATCCCTACCCCTAGGCTCTTCATGACATTTTTTTTTCTTAGATTCCGTATATATGTGTTAGCATATGTTATTTGTTTTTCTCCTTCTGACTTACTTCACTCTGTATGACAGACTCTAGGTCCATCCACCTCACTACAAATAACTCATTTTGTTTCTTTTTATGGCTGAGTAATATTCCATTGTATATATGTGCCACATCTTCTTTATCCATTCATCTGTCTATGGACACTTAGGTTGCTTCCGTGTCCTGGCTCTTGTAAATAGAGCTGCAACAAACATTGTGGTACATGACACTTTTTGAATTATGGTTTTCTCAGGGTATATGCCCAGTAGTGGGATGGCTGGGTCTGTTTGCTGGATTCTGAATAATGACTCGTGAGGGATTAAACTGCTATCTCCTTGGGGTAAGATTAAATATATATATGCACCAGATTTTGAGGTTTTTCTCTAAATGAAAATTTAAAGTGTTTAGCTTTATCTTCCTAAAAGGATGAAACATACACACACACACACACACACACACACACACACACACACACACACACCTTTCAATTGGCCAAATGAAACTTTTCAAAGTTTTGTACATTATTTCAAACACTGAACAGGTGATTGAGTGAGTGGCGGTCCCAGGGAGAATGAAGAGAACGTTGTTCTTTAACTGCATTTGTTGGACTGCATTTGTTTCCCGCCTTCAGAAGCAAATTTCTCTTCTTTCTTTGTCCCCACCCCCACCCCGCCCCAACTCCTCCCAGCTCTTAGTCAAGCAGAGGGTGTGACGGGACATGGTTAGACTTTAGTACAATAAAGAACCAGCTGTCCAGTCCTGCTGGCAACCCCTCCACCCAGCCACCTCAAGTAAACAAACATGAGCCTCTGGAACATTTTGAGAGCTTGAATTTTCTATCCACCTTAAACATATTGATATCACCTATAGATCACATATGGCTTAGGGTGAGTCAGGAGTAGATAGTTGGTTTATGTGGGATGGTTGAGTGATCAAAAGCCCAGAAAACAGAGAAGATGGAACTTGCCCTGCACAGTTTTGGAAACACTTGAATTCCAAGTTCCCAAAGCTCAGCTGTTAAAAAACACAGTGCCTCTTGTTTATATAACCAGGACATTTATTTACATTAATCATCTCTCCCAAGGGGAGTAGGTGGGAGAGAGTCCTATGGAGTCTACAAGTCAGATTGCTGTAAGAATGAGGAAAGATCTAGGTCTGCAGACACACAGAGAGCCAAAGGGATGGTGATTCTTGCTTCCATCTCCCCCGAGGGCTTTCCTATTGCCAGAGGGTCAGATACAAGTCAGACCTCAGCCCACCTCACACTGAGATTGCCCTGGAAAGATTGTGAACTGTTAGTGTTAGATGAGTAGCAATCTCAGCCTGTACCATGTAGATTCCAGGGCCTGGGACTATTTTCTCCCCCAAGTCCTTTCTCAACTACGTTCAGGCATCACGGCATTCAATCCCAGGCACCATATTTCAAGGGAGACATCGACAAATGGATGTTTGATCACTGGGGTGACAAGTTTGGTGAGCTCTCTGGAACCAGATCATTTCAAGAGTAACTGACGGAATTAGGGGTATGCATTTTTTAACTGGGGAACTTAAAATGTTTTAAAGTGTGATCATGCGTAAGAGAGATTCAACTCATTCTGTTTATATAACTCTGGAGCAGCACTGTCCAGTAGAAATATAATGTGAAACACATGTATAATCTTAACTTTTCTAGTACCAATTTAAAAAGAAAAGAGAAATTGGTGAAATTAATATTTTATTCACATTATCATCTCATTATTTTATTGAGATATAATTGACAAGAAACATTGTATTAGTTCCAGGTGTACAACGTAATGATCTGATATTTGTAGAGATTGTGAAATGATCACCACAATAAATCTAGTTAATATCCATCACCACACACAGATTTTTTTCTTGTGATAAGAAGTGTTAAGATCTGCTCTCTTAGCAACTTTCAAATATTCAATACAGTATTATTAACTGTAGTCACCAGGCTGTACATTATATCACATAAGTTATATATGTTATAAATAGAAATTTGTAGTGAAATTAATTTTAATAATGTAGTTTATTAACCCAATATATCCTGAATAGCATCATTATAACATGTAATCAATATTTTTTAAAACTATTGAGATACTTAATAGTCTTTTTTCTTATTAGGTCTTTGAAATTCAAAGTGTATTTGACACAATTCACGCCAGCCACATTTCAAGGACTCACCAGACACGTGTCGCCAGTAGCTGCCATACTGACCAGAGCAGGTCCAGAACCTAAACTGGGCCATGTTGTCCTAAAGAGAAATATCAGAAGGTCTGTCTTCAGTGTCCTGTGTGACCTGAGGCCCTTCCTTCTCTAAATCATTATGAGCCAAAAGTGTTTACTGCTGATGGTAATTTCTCAATTGGAAAAATAGTCACAGCTCTTGTCTCTTTTCAAGTAACGCTAACAAAGAACCACCTTTCCCGAGGTCCCTTTCTCCCTGTCCTAATCCACACCTTCCCTCCTACTTGTGCAAACACCTGCATCTCCTCCTCTGGCCTGCCATCTTCCACATCCTCTTGCATTCTGAACAGGCACTCCATCTCCGGGAGCATCTCACACCTAGTTCGCACTACGGAGCGCCCATGGACTAAATTGTGGTGGCACATTACTGCAAACCACAGGCAGCTTTACAACACTATCAACAGCTGCAAGCAAGGCAGTCCAAGCTGGGCAGTTCTCACAGTTACAGTGCTTCAGTGCTTCATTGGTGACCTTTGAGTTTCTCATCTGTCTTGTGTTTTTTATTGCTGTTGTTTTAACATACTCAAGCTACAAAAACTACTCTGAAAAGTATGTCCTCCAAGACCTGCCTACCTTTATCTAATTCCAGGGCCCTAAGAAGTTTTCTTAGCAAAAATTTTATTCTAGAAAAGCCCCAGAGTGTTTTACCCAGGGGGTGCTCCACCAGGAGAAATCCACAACTGACCATATCTGGCAAAAGTCAGCACCACAGCTGTTGCAGTCTTGGAGTGTCTTGGGAATTGCAGACATTTGGCCTGTGGTCCCTCCTTAGATCTTTTACATGTGGCAGCTTTATAATACTTTATGCTATAACAAGAAGCTAATAAGTAGGGGCTCTTGCCTCTTTCTCTTCTAACACCAGAAAAAAAGCAGCCTCTGGTTCTCTCTAGCTGCATCTTCTCACTGTTTTTGGCACCAGACGATGCCAGCAAGTAAAAGTTGCTAAGTGCCGCTTTTAGAAAAAAATTAAGATGCACACGTTAGGTCACAGCATGACTTTAGCAACGTGCCAAGTTCGGTATATAAAAATATCCTCACTATAGGGATGGGAGGGGGAAAAAGTGTCAGAATAATCTGTGAATCCAAATGTTTTTTAATTGTAATGTTGACTATAGTTTTCATCTGCTGGTTTAGCAAAACCTCTGCAGGCCAAGAAAGAATACGCACATCAGCAGGTATGACCCCTGCCAGGTGTCTCCGCAAGCACTGGAATTGGAGACCTTTGGAGTGCAGATTCTTTTAAGACATTATTTAAGGTTCTCCTCAACTGTCCACACCACATATTGATTTTCTGTCACAGCGCTATGTCTGGAGGGTTGGCACTCTCCATTGATCCACAGAGAGCATTTATAGTGCATCAAAGAGGTACAGAAGGTGAGACTCAGAGGGAAAGACGGAAGCCATGCTTTCAGGGCTGGACACGGCTGAGGAGTATAAAAGTTACATCAAATACTAAGTTAAACTTGAGTTTTTTTTGTGTGTGGAAGTTCTGAAATCTGTTGACATGTGAGACTCAAGGGGACACAAAAAGGGAAAGGATTATTACTTATTCTAATGGAAAAATTCTCCCTGATGGAATGGAAGCAAGCCGTGGGAACTGATAAACTGAATTCTGCCTTTATATTTTCATGGAAGACTTCAGGTTGTAAATCACAAGCATCTAGGTTGTGAAGTTTAATCAGTCCAGAAGCGATGTTAATAGGTCAAGGTTGCGAGTCAGTCCGAGGACAAGCTGGTTAGCTTTGCTCCATCATCAAAAGCTGTCCCAGGAACACTGATGGTGGAATCCATGCTGTTACCAGGAGCAGGGAGTGGCTGTCGTCATGGAATCTATTACAGTGAAGGGCAAAACTGCCCTGGAACAGAGCTGCTCACCTCCCAGGCCAGAATGCCAACTGGCCATGGAAATCCTGCATGCATCAAAATCTTAGACTCAGGCTCACTGTATAAGTCAGCTCAGGCTGCCATAATAAAAATATCACAGACTAGGTGACTTAAACAACAGAGATTTATTTCTCACAGTTCTGGAGGCTGGAACTGTGCGTGGTCAGGTTCTGGTGGGAACACTTTTCCTGGCTTGGAGATGGCCACCTTCTCACTGTGAGTTCACTTGGCCTCTCCTTGGTGCATGAACATGGAGAAAGAAAGAAATCTCTGCTCTGGTGTCTCTTCCTCTTATAAAACCACCAATCCTATCAGATTAAGACACCCTCCCTTGACCACACGTAACTTTACCTCCTAAAAGCCTTATCTTCAAATACAGTCACATTAAGGGTTAGGTGTTGATGTACAAACTAACAAGGGGGGACACAATTCAGTCCGTAACACTTACCTTCCTTACACAACCTTTTTTCACCTTCCTAAACAGACTTGGTCTTCACTTAAAAAAAAAAAAAAGAAAGAGGATATCTTTTCTCCTTGAGTAAGACAGTTTAGAGTTTAGACCTCATTTACGCAAACTTTTTAAGGTACTAATAGAGTTGAACAGGTAAATGAGTAATAAAAAGATAATCTACTCATACTCAAGTGGAAAACTAACTTAACTCATGAAGTCTATGAAGACAAAAAGCAAGGGCAAAGGAAGACAATTGTGAACCTGCAAATTTGAGTTTCCAATATAATGAGTCACATAGTTCCTGGTACTAAATAAACCCTCAGTGTCAAATGAATGAATGGATATTTTCCAATAGTGAAAAGAGACTAATATGAATTAAAATCAAAGCCAGAAATGACCCCATTCATCAATGCTTATTCAAGGCTAAAGTTGACCTAAGATGACTTCCTTTTTAAAATCAGGATTTCAAAATATAAAACTGTAGCATTTCAAACACAGATAATTACATTTCTTATCAAATGCACCAATTCTTGTAAAATAATTCAGATTAATATATATCCAGTTTAATTAAAATTTATAAGTGGTTGTGGACCAAACTAAGTGTATCTTAATTACATCTGAACATGGCTCACGAATGTTAAGGTCAACCCCAATTTTAATAAAGGATGAGCAAATACAATCATTAGAGACTTGGCTGAGTAATTCTGGTCAGGTGGAAAGTAAGATGAATGGGAGGCAAGAGAGTCCCTTCCACTCAAGCCTGGGAAGTAAATGACCCACTAGCCAGAACATGCAGAAGACAGGCTGGCCAGTCCAGGAAATGGAAATAGGAGCTAATGGATGAACACTCAAGTCAATCATCAAGTAACAAACTTATACTTGATAAAAAATGTAAGAGGCACCTGCTCTGACTACTCACACATCTTGGAAGTTCCCAGTCAGTTCTGCCACTGTTCAAATGAATCATAAGTGGAGACAGACAATCTCAGCATAGCCCATGCTCAAGGCTGTGGATCCACATGAATAAGGTTACCAGATGAAATACAATGCATGAGGGAGATTAGAATTTCAGGTGAACAACACGTCATTTTTTGCTATAAGTATGTCCCATGCAATGCACATCCCGTATTTTTTTTTTCCTAAATTTGGCAACCCTCTTACATGAACCATCTCAGGCTTGTAACAAAAGCCTTGTCAAGATGCTCCCTGTAATTCCAATATAAACCACAACATTGGTTGAACAATTTTCATCAATGGCTGAAGGAAGTCTGAAATGGTAACTCCACGCCTGGATTTTGCTCTTTCCAGCCCTTGGAGGGTGTTGGGGGAGGGACAACCTGTCTTTTAACAATTGGGTCATTCCTGTCCTCCTGGCTGACAGTCCTTCTTTTTAATGTACTTCCCCCCAAGCAGACCAGACCTGGAGGAATGTGTCAGTCAGAGGGAACTATGCTTTTCAGATAATCAATCTAGAAACATTCATCTCAGGTCTGTTCTGTAAACAGAACTGTGCTGATGATCATGTATGAATCAGCCTCATGGTACCTCTGCCCTCCAGAGCCACCCTGGGTGGGGTAAGAAACTAAGGCCCCGGAGGGACAAGTGGCTTTATCAAGGCTTAGCTTGGTCTCACTGGCAGAGCTAAAACTAGTGCTCTCCTATTACAAGTTACCTTACATGAGCTTTTCAGTACATAATAACGTTTATAAGTGAAACTGACACTCAGGAAAAAAAGTTAATCTCTTCCAATTTGGATGTTCAGGAAAGATTTAGATAGGCTAAAACATATTTATTCATTCATTCATTCAACAATATTTATTCATTATCAACCCCATGCCCAACACTCTTGTAGGGCCCACAGATGCAATGCCTGCCTGCAAGGAGACTGACCATATGCTCACCACTCCCTTTCCTACCTCTGCTGGGCACAACCAGACTACATTTCCCAGCCTGCCTTGCAGCTCTGTGGCCATGTGACTGAGCAGTAGCCAATAGAATGTAGGCGGAAGTTGGACTTCCCTTGTGGCGCAGTAGTTAAGAATCCTCCTGCCAATGCAGGGCACATGGGTTTGAGCCCTGGTCCAGGAAGATCCCACATGCCGCGGAGCAACTAAGCCTGCGAGCCACAACTACTGAAGCCTGTGCGCCTAAAGCCTGTGCTCCGCAATGAGAGAAGCCACCGCAATGAGAAGCCCGCGCACCTCAATGAAGAGAAGCCCCCACTCACCGCAACTAGAGAAAGCCCGCACGCAGCAGCGAAGACCCAACACAGCCAAAAATAAATAAATTAAAATAAAACTTTAAAAAAAGAATGTGGGCGGGAGTGACGGTGGGTGTTCCCAGTCCAGGTCCATTGAAAACCTTCCATATGAAAGCGTCCATCTTTCTCCCTCCCATGTCTGCCAGCTGGAAGCAGAGGATTCTACAAAGAAGTCTTAGCAGAGGAAGAAAGAGACACAAAATGAATATCTGGAAGGCTTGAGCACCAGGCACTCACATGGAACTGCCATGTGAGGAAAGAAAATAGGTAATCCTCTGCTGTACGAAACCTGGGCCATTGAAAAGGGAGGCTGAAAGACATGGAAGCAACCTAAATGTCCATCGACAGATGAATGGATAAAGAAGATGTGGTACATATATACAATGGAATATTACCCAGCCATAAATATCAATAGAATGAAATAATACCATTTACAACAATATGGATGTACGTAGAGATTATCTTACTAAGTGAAGTAAGTCAGACAAAGACCAGTATCATATGATATCACTTATATGTGGAATCTAAAAAAAAAAAAATGATACAAATGAACTTACTTACAAAACAGAAATAGACTCACAGACATAAAAACAAACTATGGTTACCAAAGAGGAAGCAGGGGAGGAGATAAATAAGGAGTTTGGGATTAACAGATACAAACTACTATATATAAAATAAATAAACAACACGGACCTACTGTATAGCACAGGGAACTATATTCAATATCTTGTAATAACCTATAATGGAAAAGAATCTGAAAAAGAATAGATATGTATGTATATGTATACATATATATGTAGAACTGAATCACTTTGCTGTATACCTGAAACTAACACAGCATTGTAAATCAACTCTACTTCGATAAAAAATAAAGGGAAAAAAATGAAAGAAAAGGGCGGCTGAGCACACAGGGCAATGGAGACGGAGCTAAACAAATCTCAGGGCTCAGACTGACCTGGTCCCACAGCACCCTCAGGTTACCTCAAAGGATGATCAAAAGCAGCCGCATCTCACAGGGAGATCCGCTCGGTGCTCTGTGACCCCCTAGAGGGTTGGGACAGGGAGGGTGGGAGGGAGACGCAAGAGGGAGGGGATAATGGGATTTGTGTATAGTATAGCTGATTCACTTTGTTATACAGCAGAAACTAACACAACAAAGTAAAGCAATTGTACTCCAATCAAGATGTTTAAAAAGAAAAAAGGGCAAGGCAGTGGGACCCCACGGTGCCTACCCGTGGGACCCACTCACATGCTGACAGGAGAGTCTGCATGTGCTGGTTCATCAAATACCCGGCTCCCAGTGATATGGGCAGAAGGTGCTGGACTAGGCTGACTCCGTCTGTCCTACTCACGTCCCCCCGACCCTGGACCACAGACCTCCGTTTCTGTTCCCGCCCTCTCCAATCCCCCAGCCTGCACCTCCACAAAGCACTGAATCTTCATCCAGTAGGGTGACAAGATAGTCTGGCGCTCTCTCCATTTCCCCCAATCCACCTTTTACAGTACAAACATTATAATCTATACACAGTGATTTATTTAGCTTTTGAGAGCCAAAGACAAGGCAATGAATCTCAAACACCTTTTTCTTTTTCAAAAGGCCCAATTCCTGCAAATAATTAGGCTTGAATCTCAAGATCATTGTCTCTTTATAAATTTTAAAAACCAGTGAAGAAACTCCAATAGCAAGATATGGTTCCTCCATGAGCTGCACGGTTCACGTTCTTCATGATCTTTCTGGGAGAAGAACGTGGAAGTCCCAACTCCAGAACCCTGAGAGCAAGGAAAAGTAGGTGTGAAAAGCACCAAAAATTCTGTGTTTGCAGGTATATTACCCTGGTTAATAAATCAAAATGTTTTCCCATAACAACAGTTGGATAACTGCTGCAAAAAATGTCTTACATGCTTGTAGAATGGTTGGTCCCAGTTGTGGATATTTGTGTATTTGCCTGGGAAAACAGGGAGCAATACCTTAGCATCATAGAAGACTAGATTCTGACTAATTTACGGATTTCTGAATTATTCAAATGCTCTATCCTGAACATGTATCGTGATTATTGTTAGAAATAAATAATAAATAGACTTTTTGAAAGAATGAACAATAAAAGTAAAGTAAAATTGTTAAAGCCTTTGCAAGTGCTGGCTGGTTTTGAATCACACGTCTGTAGCAGTCAAGGAAACGGATGCTAAGGAACTTGCCTGCAAGTGTAGAGGGTCAGGGACCAGCCGGGTCTCCACTCCTCCCGTCCTGTTGTCCCCAGGGGTCAGGGCACATGGCAGACGATGCCTAGCACTTCGAGATCTTTCTGGCTCTTTGCAGACAGAATTGATTCCTGAGGACTTTCTCCAGCCCGGGACTTTTGCACCCTTTTCTCTATACTCCAAGGATGGGAGGTTTCCAGAATCGAGACACTTTGAGAATCCCACTGCAACTTCAGAGGCTCAAGAGAGTCATGTACATCCAGCTGCAAACAGAAGATTCGAGAAAACTTGCTCTCCTCATTCACCCTCCAGAGGAGATGGGGCCACTTCCAGCCTTTGTCAAGTCTGGGTGCCGGATTCATTCTGAACCTCATCCCTGTCTGAGAGCTGCCTGGTGTGCTGGCTAAACAATAGCCCCTGCAAGATGTCCACATACCCGTCCCCAGAACGTGTGAATATGTTGCAGTATATGTCAAAAGAACACCACGGATGTGATTAAGGATCTTGAGATGGGAAGATTAACCTGGATTGTCCAGGTGGGCCCAGGTTGGTAGGCAGCCCAGAATGATGCAGCCGAGGAATAAGCAGCCTTAGAAGCTGGAATACATTCTCCCCCTGGAGCCTTTCTGTCATCACCTTGATTTTAGCCCACTGAGATACATTACAGATTTCTGTAACCCGTAGAACTGTGGCAGAATAAATGTGTGTTGTTTTAACCCACAAAGTTCATGGTAATTTGTTATAGCAGACACAGAGACAAAATACACCTGGTTTAAAGCCAGAGGGAGGCCCCTCTTTTCCATGTCCCCTGTCCTATGGGATAATGGCCATCGCAAGGTTGTGGGGCTCCCCGGGGTTTGTGGCCTTGGTCCTTCAAGCTACACGGCCAGCACATGTGCCTTCAGGGACAGGATCAACCAAAGGGTCAAGGCAAGAAGCACAGGGCCTGCTTGCCTTTGATTTCACTTGCTTCTAGGGCAGGAATTTCAATGCTGAAATCTCATCATCATAAAGTAGTCAAGTGTAAATTGTGTTGGTGACAAGAATTAGCAATTCGTGGCTATTCTCGATCAGAGGCAGCAGACTGAAATTCAAAAGGCAGCTGTGAAAAAAGTCACCAGGGAAGCCAGGCTTGGATGTCACATGCTTGGGTTCCAGCCCTGGCTGTCTAATGACCCATCCAGTGTCCTGCAGGGCGTCCTTCAGATAGTTTGCATTTCCAGATTTTCATCTGTAAGATCAGGATTAATTATGCCTTCTCTCCAGAGATGCTGTGAAATCCGTTGAATTAAATCTGTCCTAATTTTCCCACTGTCTGTAGCTAGCCTGTGACTTGAACACAGCCTGATAGATGGAGATTTCAAGCACCTTTGAGCCAGGTGAGAGGGATCATTGTTATACATTTCCTGAAACATGTGCATTTGACACATGGGGGGAGGGTAGCAAGGGGGGTTGGGGAATGGAGCAGAAGATGGGAAAGCAAGACTGTTCTGGAAAAGAGAGAACCTATGGTAATTGTCTAGGTAACATCTCCCCAGAATACTCAGCTGCAATGTTTTCAAAATGTTTAGCTAAAAGAAAATTTCTTCAAAGGGAAATGTAAGTAGAAGCCCAACATGTAAAACTGACAAATGTGGCATTATTTGGATTGACACGGGGAACATATCTCAACACCCAGCCAGGTCCCCTGTAGCTGCCCCAGACCCTCCAGAAAACCTCTGTGTGGCCCAAAGGAGCTCAACTCCAAAACCACTGCTCCAATCTGTCCTTATGGATGTTAGAGTCAAGCCGATGCTCCCATCGGCTCTAGGATGTTTTTCATGAAAACGGAGACCTTTCATATGAAAAAACAGAGGCCAGAATTATTCTCTTCAGGCAAGCATCAGGCTAGTAGCAGAGCGTGAATTATGGAGGAGCAGGACACTCTAAGGGTCCTATAAATCAGCTCCTTGTTTCCCAATACCCCGGTCACCTGACTTTCAGCCGCGAACTATTTATATTAAACCACACGGCCTCTCACACCTTCTCACACTATTTCATGTTCTCCTCTCTTTGCAGCCCTGATTGCTCCTTTAGAGGTTAACCCCTTCTGGCCTTCTCTCTATTTTTCTTTCATAATGAGCTTCATATATTCACATACGCCTAAAAAATCTCTCTTACTCCTAGATGTATTCCTGTCAGTTTCCATAGGGTAGTAGAAAATAACCACTGGTTTATCCCAAATGCAATGCCACTCAGTTAAATAAGGAAAGGCCTAAGAAATCTAACCCAATTTATAAAATGCCTGGGCTGCACACACAAATATCTTTAAATGTGTGCAGATTTTAAGGATGGAGTTTTGAACGGTTTCTGTGGTGCATCCTGACATGTCATCATGGGTCCTATTGTTTCCACCCCCTGGTGGTCCCGGTGCCCCTCAGCCCTTTGCTCAATGCATCTCCCAGTCCTGCCCTCCGGTGCCACTCAGTTCCACCAACATGACATGGCTCTTCCTTAGCAGCAGGGAGACACGACAGTGTGGAAAGTGATATAAAAGGCAGGGTAGCTCCGAACTGAGAATGTTTGCCTGATGCAGTCAGAAGAATGGCAAAGGCATGTAGAATAAAGGAAGACCAACCAAGTGCGAAAAGCACAGGCTCAGAGTTTGTTCAAGTAAGGGAGCCTGCCACCATCGCTTGCACTTGGCAGAGACTCGAGTCAGGTGCAGGAGCGGGAAAGCTTCCAAGGGGAGAAGGGAAAGGCTCCGGTATGCCTTGATGGAGGCTGTTGCCTGGGGAAGCTGGAGGAAGGCTAAGTAGAAGTGGGACATCCCATGCCATTGGGTAGGGCTGCCCACGTGGCTTTCCCTGATTGGTCCTAAGTTGGAAGCGGGGACAAAAATTAGAAAAGCTGTCAGTTATTCATCTGGGCCCAATTATCACAGGAGTTATTGCTTAGCTTCCTGGAAGCACTACTGAGTCCAACCTTGTACTGCTTGCCACACGACAGGCCAATAGATTGAGAGACAAGTTGTTGGGACAAAGAATAGCAACTTCATTTGGAAAGCCAGCAGACCAAGAAGATGATGGACTCCTGTCCCAAAGAACCATCTTCCCCGAGTTAGAATTCAGGCTTCTTTTATACTAAAAGGGGAGGGGAAAAAAGTCAAACACTTCCGGTTGCCATCAGCCTCCGGAGGGGATGTGTTAATTACATCCTCCCTGCAGTCATTCACAGGTGGGCCTGGTCAGGATGTTTCCTGTAAGCTAAACAAAGGTATTTCAGCTTCATGCTCATTACCTGGGAGGCATGGTTCCCAGAGATGGGCCATTATGTATAATTGAAGCTTATAGGCAACATCCCTTTAGCGATTGACTTGTAATATATAGAATACAAAGGTTCTTCCCTATTACAGAAGGTCCCTAGACTTAGAGGTCTGACTTCCTACAAGTCTGACTTACAGAGAGTGGACTGGCTTCCTGAGCTCGTTACGCAGCTAAGGGGTTGGCTTCCTGGGCAGGTTGCGCAGGTTGTGGGTCAGAGTTCTATTATTATGTACGTGGCCTGGCAGTTGTCTACATGTATATTTAGTCTCCCAGGCAAGTAAGCCAAGCTGCCACTGTCCACTCTGTCCACATCAGCCTCCAGTGGACAGGGGAGTGTAGTGGGTTGAATGGTGACCCCCAAACAGGTATCTCCATGTCCTAATCCCTGTAACGCTGAACGTGACTGCATTTGGAAAACAGATCTTTGCGGGTGTGATTAAGTTAAGGGTCTGAAGGTGAGATCATCCTGGATTACTGGGTGGGCCTGTTGTTTAACCACAGTGTCCTTAAAAGAGACAGAAGAGGAGAAGCCACGTGAAGGAGGCAAAGATTGGAGGGATGTGGCCACAAGCCAAGGGTACCTGGAGCCTCCAGAAGCTGCAAGAGGGAGAAAGGATTATTTTGTAGAGCCTTCAGAGGGAGCTTGGCCCTGCTGACACCTTGATTACGGACTTCTGGCCCCCGGAACTGTTAGAGAATAACATTCTGTTGTTTTACGCTTCCAAGTTTGTGGTAATTTGTTATGGCAGCCCTGGCACAGGGGTTCCTGTAAGCGTGGGCGTTATAACCCTCCCACTCCAGTCCTGCTTTGCCTAAGGAGGGAGACATAGGAAAAAAGATATTTCCTATACTTGGTTCAAAGAACCAAAATATTCAGAAGAAAACTGAAAAACTCAAAATTTGGATGTTCCAAAGTACCTTTATATCTCACAGCTTGAAGATAAATATGTGGATTTGTTCTGATGTCCCAGATCTTTGGCCTTTCATAGATACAGACGTTTTTTGGCATGTGGTCAACAGTCTCTGAGGGCATATCTGTGACTATTGGCTTAAATATGCACAGCAGCCAGTGTAATTTATATGTTAGTGATTAATAATAAATATAGTAGAAGAACTTGTTCATAGCACCAGGGTCATAGGCATGACAGGCCATACATAGACCTGTTACCTGAAGCATATTTAGGATTTGGCAGTTTACGCCATCTTCACACAATCTCCCGCCCCCTGGAGTTTCTCTTTCCCTTCTTCCTCATTTCTTGTCTTCTTTCACTCATGCGTCTGGTCACTTCTGAGCTAACCTTAGTATTTTAGAAGTAAATGAATGTGTCTATATTGCATTTCTTTCCAAATTAAAACCTCCAGTTGTTCAAATTCTGGATTGATCACCATTTTTTCAACGTAACATACTTTTCACGTTAATCCTCTGTCCCTAATTGACTCCTGTGGTGTCTTTATCTTCAAATAATAGAGTTTAGAGATGTGTTTAATGTGCACAACAAAAGCTCTTGGGATTTCACAGTGAGGGCGTTCTGCTGTCATCACCACATGCCCACAGCATTGCAGGTGGGCAAAGTCACAGCCACACAGAGGCAAATATTTTGGAGAATAAAGTGGTACATGTAAGTGCAGGGGACTCATGGGTTCAACTTCTTTCACCCCAGCTCTGTTGCAAGATGTTGACCTCTGTCACCTAGGAGGCCTCCTCCAGACAAGAACATGCCCACTGACCACTAATTATATAAATCAGGCTCCTCCCTGCACTATTTTAGCATCTCCCTTTTCTCCTCTTTGTAAAGAACAGGGGGAAGAAGAAAGGATGTTCTCTCTTAGCAGATCTGGTTTCATAAATGAAAGTGACAGGCTGATGAAGTCACCTGGTCACCAACAAATTTACGTGGAGCATCTCCATATCTCAAAATCAAATGTCAAATGTGTGTCACAAACCTTTAAACTTCTAGAACTGCACTTCTAGAAATCGATCCTAAGGAAATATCAGAAAAGTGCAGAAGGATATATGTCAAGGATATTAATCAAAGTGGTGTTTACTATAGCAGGAAGAAAAAAAATATCTGATCGCAGCTTAAATGTCCAGCCACAGATCAATAAATAAATTATGGTATAGCTTTATAATGGAAAACCACCGGGGTCATTAAAAATGAGGCTAAAGGAATATGTCTATGGACATGGGAAGGTTTATTACATATTTGAAGTGAAAGTTTTAGTTTTCTATTCCTGCTGTAACAACTTACCACAAACGTATTGGTTTAAGACAACACAAATGTATTATATTGCAGTCCTGGAGGTCAGAAGTGAAACTGGGTCGCACTGGGCTAAAAATCAAGATGTCAGCAGGGCCTTGTTCCTTCCAGAGGATGGAGAGGAGAATTTTTTTTTCCTTGTCCAGCTCCTAGAGGCTGCCTGCATTCCTCGGCACGTGGTCCCTTACTCCATCTTCGCATCTCTCTCTGAACCCTGCTCTGTCATCACGTCGCTTTCGCTGACCCTGATCCTGCTGCCTCCTTCTTACAGGGGCCCTTGTGATTCCATTGGGCTCACGTGGATTATCCAGATGATCACCTGCCTCAAAATCCTTAATCACCTCTGCAAAGTTCCTTTCACCATTTAAGGTAACATATAAATTCCTGGGATTAGGACATGGTCAACTTTGGTGGGGGAGGGTGGATTATTCTGCCTGCTGCAAAAGTTCCAATTGCAAAATAATAATATACATAGGTAAGTGTGATTGCATTTGGGGAGGTTTTGATGAAAATTTTATAAATACTAAGAGATTTTAGCAAGAGAACGCTAGGAGATTTAGGGTTTACGTGACATTCGCACTTGAGCACGCAGCTCCTGGAACCCACCACCCCTCCCAATTCCTGGAAGCCCCTCCTCATCTGACCAGCCCCCTCGCTGGCATGTTGGCGCTTCTCCTGCTGCTTCTGTGCCCCTCTGCAGGTCAGGTTCAGTCAACTACAGCTGCCTACACTAAAACCCAAGGAATTCCACCAGGATCCCAAGGGACAGTTGATTCCTCTCTGGGGTCTTGCTCTCTGGGGGCACAGGGCCTCTCTGCTCTCATACCACACAAAATCATCTGAGGCTTCTGCCTTTGATGGCACTTGCAGGAAGGCAGGACCCTGGGACTCCCTTTTCAGGGGTCCACCCATATCTGTGCCCCATTGCTTCCCCAGGGCAGTTGTTCTGGTCTTAAAGGATGGAAACTCTGCTGACATCGGTGTCCTGAAGCTTCTCCCTCATTGACCTGACACCAATTCTCTGATACCCTCTGGTGTCCTGTGACTCCATTCAATTCTGACACTAAGTCCTCAGAGTTGGAGCAGACCCTGCCGGTTAAGGACAAAGTCCTCCACAAGACCACCCCAAGGCCACAAGCCTTGAGGGGCAGCTGCACTTCTGACCAGTGGCTATAAATTCAGGGGTTCCCCATGACTCCCTCGGTTTTGATAATTCACTAGAACAAGTCATAAACTCTCTGCACTTACTATCACAGTTTTATTATAAAGGACATAACTCAGGAACAGCTGGGTGTAAGAAATGCATAAGGCAAGTTCTGGGAGGGTCCCAGACATAGAGCTCCCAAGCCCTGTCTCCATGGAGTCAGGACACATCACCCTCCTGGCACATCAATGTGTTCACCAAACAGGAAGATTTTCCAACTTTATTGAGGTCTTGTTATGTCATTGGCCACAAGACCAGCCCCTCTCTCATATCTAAGGGTCCACCTTGAATCACCTCATTAGCATAGACTCAGGTGTGGTTGAAAAGACTCATTACAAATAACAAAAGACACCCCTATCACTCAGGGAACCCCAAAGATTTTAAAGTCCTGTGCTAGAAACTGGGAACAAGGACCAGATCTATTCTTTATGATACCACAATCAGTTTTCACAACCCACAAGCCAGAAAGAGACACACCTGCCTTTCTCTACTCCTTAGGGGATGATGGCAGAATGGCACAGATGTACCAAAAGAGAGGATGTATAATGAAAGAGAAGGAACACATTAGGCTAATATTTACCTCTCTTTATGTTGCCACCAACCATATATATTCTTGGTTCCTGACCTTTCAGGCTCACATGAGAGCTCCCCCAGGCACAGTGACCACGCATCTCAGATTCTCATTTATTTTTCTATTCAACAAATATGTAACAAGTCCCTGGAATATGGTGGGTGCCAAGCGAAGCTTGGAGAAGACACAGTGCCTGCCCCGGGGAGCTGGCAGTTTAGCAGGTGAAAGAAGCTAAACAACGGTTAACTATTTCATCACCATGGTGCAGTGGTGGGGAAAGTACTGGGTGCTGTGTGAGCAGATGGTGGGGACAGCCCACCCAGATGGACACCCTACCCAGAATGGGCACCTACAGTCACTGTGAGAGCTGGAGCATGAGTAGGTGACAGTGGGGTAGAAGTTGGGGAGGTGGAAGCAGGAGGGGATGCTCCAAGCGGAGGACATGTGCAGGCAAGCTCTGAGTTGGGAAGCTTTGGTCAAAGGAATTGAATGTAGCGTTGCATGGACCACAGAGAATGAGAGAGGAAGGGGACAACATGATCAAGTTTATGTTTTAAAAACATAACTCTGCTGCAATACAGAATGAGCTGAAGGGAGCTAAGAGGAATTTGTGGAGGCAAATATTATTTCTTTTTTTAAAATTTTATTCAAGCATAGTTGATTTACAATGTTGTGTTAATTTCTGCTGTGCAGCAAAGTGATTCAGTTATACATATAAATATATACATTCTTTTTCATAGTCTTTTCCACTGTGGTTTATTACAGGATATTGAATATAGTTCCCTGTGCTATATAGTATGACCTTGCGTTTATCCATTCTATATATAATAGCTTACAACTGCTAACCCCAAGGTCCCAATCCATCCCTCCCCCACCCTCCCTTGGCAACCACAAGTCTGTTCTCTATGTCTGTGAGTCTGTTTCTGTTTCATAGATAAGTTCATTTGCATCATATTTTAGATTCCACATATAAGTGATGTCATATGGTATTTATCTTTCTCTTTCTGATTTCTCTTAGTATGACCATCTCTAGGTCCAACCATATTGCTCTAGATGGCATTATTTCATTCTTTTTTATGGCCAAGTAGTATTCCGCTGCATATATGTACCACTTCTTCTTTATCCATTCATCTGTCAATGGAGATTTAGGTTGTTTCAATGTCTTGGCTATTGTGAATAATGTTGCTATGAACATAGGAGTGCATGTATCTTTTTGAATTATAGTTTTATCCGGATATATGCCCAGGAGTGGGATTTCTGGATCACATGACAACTCTATTTTGAGTTTTTTGAGCACCCTCCATACTGTTTTCCATAGTGGCTGCATCAACTTATATTCCCACAAATAGTATAGGAGAGCTTGGGGAGGAAAATCTGATTGCTGTGTTTATAGTCCACATGGATATGATTGTGGCTTCACCCAAGATGGTAGTGTGGAGGTGGAGAGAAGCAGTTGGTTCTTAGGAAGTACAATCAATAGGACTTAGTAGGTGGTTGGATAAAGGAACTCTGCAAGAGACCAGTGTCAAGGATGATGCCTGACTTGAGCTACCCAGTGGTGCTTTGAATTAGTAAATAATGGTAAAGGGTCCAGTTAGGGGACAAGGGGTGTGGGGGAAGAGTCAGGGTAGAGCATGAGTTTAGTTTCACTAATATAATCCCAATTTCACATATTCTCCTCTCTTGTCTTCATAAACTCTCAACGTCTCTTAGAAAATCTGCTATTTTGGTAATTAAGTCACATTTCCAGATTCTTTTTAGTACAAAAGTATCCCTAAGTTTTATCAGACCAAGAGCCTTTGGATGCAAAAATATGGTTACCAAATCTGTAAAATATCCCTTTACACTTACAAAGTTGTTTAATTAACCACCTTCCTAAAGCTTATATCCATTGTAAATTTTAGCACAGTGACAATAACACAAGTAAGCTATTTTCTTTTAAGCAAAATCCATTTGGAAACCTCAACCTGGAGACATAATTCTATCCCGGCAAAGAATAGATCTCTCTGAGATGATTATTACCACCACCACTCCACTCCATTTTCTATATTCAACCTTGATTAAATAATGGGAAACACTTGCACATAATGAGTCTCCCGCAATTGTCAACAGCCAAATATCTTGACCCCTAGGTACCTCCTGCAACATGGCAGGTTGCCCTGCTCCACAGTGATTAATTCAGGGATATGAAGCTAATCTATAACCAAATTCCAACAGAAACATTTTCGTACTGCTTGTCATAAGCAGAAAGGGATGGAGCATACTGAAATGGTTACTAACCAATTTTCATAATCGAAAAGCATTGTACTGTATTGGCCAAAACATTAGTCATGGGATTAGAATCCATCCTCCCCTGAATAGTCTAATCCTCTTAAAATGGCTCAGAGTAATTAGGTTATAGCATCACTGTAAATTTTAGTAAACCCATCACTCTTATAAAGGAGTTTCAGCAAAGAAAAGATCAAACAGTTTCTTAAATCCTTGATGCTGATGAAACATTGGGCAAAATAAAGGTCCTACGGAGCACTTATATAATAGATTTAGGCTAAAATATACTAATAGAGATACATTTGTCATCAATAATGGATTTGTATTCTAACGGCTTCCACTGTGGAAACAAATTCTGAGTGCTGGTTTTCTAAATAATGTGACAGCAACAAGAAAACGCATGGGGAAATAATCTCACTGATCACCCTACCTTCTAGCCATTATTACGTAGAAGCCCCTTTTAACAAGGCTATTTAAGTATGTGATGACTAAACAGAGTGGCTGATTGTTTTGTGACTTTCTGGTGAGCAGAGTACCCTGTCCCAGTAGGCAAGGCCAACTTGACAAGCAACAAACTCAGCTCAAGCTTTTCAGCGCATCCAGTTGGCCTTGGCAAATTCATCGAATCCACACTCACCTCAAGTCTCCTAAGTCGTTTTTACACATACCACATGACTAAGCCACAACTCCATCTTCCTGGAGTTCGCAGAAGTGCTTAAGAAGCCAAGAATAGGATCACAATGTTCTCCTGTAAGTTTCCACTTAGATTCAGTTCTTTATTTGAATCTCTCCACATATCCTGGCTCCTCAGTTAATTGTCTTACTTATCCACTGCCCAATCGAGATTCATAACACCAAAAAATTGTAATAATCACACCTGCCTGTTTTTATTCAGGCTACATATAAAAATGTTGAAGGTTACAGATTCTAGAACAATGTTCTTTTTCAAGTGCAAATTGACCTAAGATGGCATCATCACTCAACTGATCATTCTTTCCAATAAGCATCCTTTCATCCAACCCAAAGTTTTCTACAGGCTTACCTGAAGTTGGACAGACACAAACACAGTGGTGCGGGGCTCATGAACTTACACTGAATGCGGTCCCTCAAACAGGTTCCAAGAGTCACACTCCTCCACTGACTAGCTTGAAGGGGACAATTCCCCACAATTCCACCCACCTAAATATGGGTTCCTGCGACTGCCCCTTCTTTGCCTTTTATGCAGTCAACCATCCCATCAAAAGTGAAAAACCTGCTGCCAACATGATTCCAATCAAAATGCTTTCACGCTTTCGGAGAGTGTTGGTGTGATGGTTAACTTTATGTATCAACCTGACTGGGCCACGGTGCCCAGATATGCGATCCAACATTATTCTGAATGTTTCTGTGGAGGTGTTTCTGGGATGAGATTTACGTTTAAGTTGGCGGACTGTGAACAAAGCAGGTTGCCCTCCATAATGTGTTCATCCAATCCGTTGAAGGCCTTAACTGAATAAGAGATTGACCTCCTCAGAGCTAGAGGGAATTCTCAGCAGACAGCCTTCAGGCTTTTTTTTTTTTTTTTCAAACATCTTTATAAGAGTAGAGTATAAGTGCTTTAAATACAAGTGTCCGTTTCTGCTTTATAACAAAGTGAATCAGTTATACATATACCTATGTCCCCATATCTCTTCCCTCTTGCGTCTCCCTCCCTCCCACCCTCCCTATCCCACCCCTCTAGGTGGTCACACAGCACCGAGCTGATCTCCCTGTGCCATGCCAGCTTTCAGTCTCGAACTGTAACATCAGCTCTTCTCCAGCAGCAGGACAGCCTTTGGACTTGAACTGCACATAGGATCTTTCCTGGGCCTCTAGCTGCAGATTTGGGCCTTGCCAGTTTATATATTATATTATATATTATATAATTAGTATATTATATGATTAGTATATTTTATTATGTATTATATATGTTATATATATTATATAACATACATACATCCATCCTGGAGAATCCTAACACAATTGAAAAGTATTTTAATAAAAAAATACAAAAATGTATTAATACATTGGACAAAGACAATCTTATACACATAATCCTCCAAATTATTCATTAGTGATATCTTAATAGCCTCTTTATTCTCTTTAAGTGATTCGTGTCCATTGTTCTTTGGACGTCTTTCAGGACGTATTCACCTTCTTATTCTTTCTTGAAACCTTGGGTGAAGGAAAGTACATAAATATCGCGTCTCTGTAATTCCCGTTTTCCACTCTTGGGCAGGTATCTATTGAGTCTTAGGTCAAAGATACAGCCACTCTCTGGTGCCAAAGTCATAAGATCATTAATAACTCAAAGTGGATTTATGAGTCAGGCTTATGAAACAAAAAAATTACCTTCAGGGCACAAGAGCCCCTCAAGGTAAATGAGGAGGGAAGTTTGATGGAGAGTGATATAGAAACTGGGCTTACTCAGTGCAAGATATTCCTGCAGTGGACACTTCTGGGGGAGGAGGAGAAAGGCCACGTGGACGCTGCCAGCAACAGCCACTCTTCACACACACACACAATCACACACACGTGGGCGGACACACACTGCAGCTAAAACAATGATTTTTTAAATGACAAGTCACTTCTTAGGAGAGGTCTTGGTTTAACGAGATGCCACCATAAATTAACAAAACCACAAAAAGACTGTCGAAACACAGTGTTTCTACACTATGGGATGGATTCCATCCTGTTGTGATGGGATTCTAACACTATCTAACACTGCCAAGTTATCTGCTCATCTCAATTACTTGAAATAGGACACAGATAGAATATAGGTAATAAAGAGCCAACAATAACCCACAAATCTAATTTTAGCAAATGGTTCAGTCTTCCCACAAGATCCTTCACAAAACAGATTGACAAATGTTGCATTTTCAGGGAAGAGAGCCTCAGAAGCTACCTGAGAAGACCAATTCGAATTCAGTCTCCCAGGACAGCAGCGCCGGGCGAAGTGGCTTGGTCCTCAGCTCTGCCAGGTACCCAGAGGTCTCCCAGGAAGGCCAGTTGTCCTCGAGAGGCTGATATGTAAATGAGAATGGCGGTTTCTCAATTCACAGCAAGAGAACTCCTTACTCACCATGTTACTTACTTCCTCGGGTCAGCACAGTCTCTCCACTTTGAAAATTCCAACGTGGACAGTCAAATTATAAACAAAAAGGTTGTATGATGGGCGTGTAGTGACAAGGGAAGATTGTGGAATAATTTGATGGTTTGTGACATGAAGTCGTAGAAATACAGACAAACCTTTCAAAGAGACCAAAACATGTGTCTGCTACACAGGGCATCCTGTCCCACGGATAGTGAAGTTCCTGCCCCAGAAATGTCCTGCTCTCCAGCTCTCATCCTCTGGCCTCATGTTGCTAATCTGCCTTCTGTTAACATAGCCTCTCTTCAGACTAGATGGTTTAGGATTGACTAGGCAACACTTTGGCTGTGCTGATGCAGCCATAATTTCCCGAGAGTACACACTGACGTCGTGATGGGATTCTAAGTGTTTCTAAAACTCCCCCAAATACTTACAGATGATTGCAGAGAATGGGTGTAATTCATATATTGAAGAGAATTCATATGTTGAAGTCCTAACCCCCACTACCTCGGAATGTGACTGTATTTGGGGATACGGTCTTTATAGAGGTAATTAATTAAAATGAGGTCACTTTACATGAGACCCTCATCCAATATGGCTAACATTCTTATAGAAAGGGGAATATGGACATAGAGACAGACATGCATAGAGGGAAGACAGGGAGAAAGTAGCCATCTATAAGCCAAGGAACAGATTCTCCCTCAAGCCCTCAGAAGGAACCAACCTTGCCAACCCCTTGGTTTCAGACTTCTGGCCTTCAGAACTGTGAGAAAATGAGTTTCAGTTGTTTAAGCCGTTAGTCTGTGGTATTTTGTTATGGGAGCCCCAGGCAATTAATACACTGGGTTACTTCAGAGCTTACGTGTGAATTTTTCACTCTCAAAGGATAGGGCTTTTCACAATTGTAAGAGGTTTTTCCCCCTCCACATCACCACCATCAAACCCTAAAAATTACTATCTACACCCTAGCTAGTGAGCAGAGATAGGGCTCTTGCCAGAGACTAAAACTTTAGTTTAGTAAATGATATTTTAAAAGGGGGACAGGGACATTTGTTTTGCCAAGATCACATAATTAGCTCTAAGTAATTGATGAGTAATTGATGAGTATAGACATAAGAAGGCTTGCATGCATATTCATTCACACTATTAAATATTCATGACTGATTGTTTCCATTTGGCACCTCAACAATCACCTGCCCCTTTATTCTCAACCGCTGCACTCCTCCCCACCGAAATCATTCCACCTCGAAAGAAATTTCTTATGGCTCTTTATTACCAAATCCATGAATGACTTTCTGCTATTATTTTCTAGACCTCTTCTACATTCATTCCCTTCCTCCTTGTTGAAACTCTCCACTACCTTCCATTTTATCACATCCCAATGAACTGACTCTTCCTACATCTCCGACTATCTTTTTTGGTTTCTGCCATGGATATCATTCCTCTAGTTGCCTCTTAAATACTCTTATTCCTTGACTTTCTGTCGGCCCACTTCTAACAACACATACATTATCTATCACTTATATGCTGATGACTCCCAAATCTACATCACAAACCAGCCCTCTCCCCAGTACTTTCAGCCTAGCACTGCACATCCAACGTTTGATAAAGAAACTCAATATTAGTTCCACTTATATTCCATCAGAGAGAATCACTTCCGTGGCCCCGCTTGCAGCCCTTTCTCATCCACATCTCCACATCCTGGGAAAGGAAGCCCCTATTTTGTTGGCCTTCCTCTGCCATACTGGCTTATAAGTACCTGAGAATTTGTACTGCCTATAGAATAAGCCAAAAACACTTTAAGGTGGCAGGCAAGACCCTTCACGAAATTGAGCCTAGTTTGTCTTTCCAGACTTAACTTCATTATTCTCTCTCTACCTGCCAATCCAGTTGTAGCAGACAGTCTGTTCCTTCTCAGATATTTCCAGGCCTTTGCTCATATTCTCCATGTTTAGAAGAGCTTTCTCTGCTAATGTGTATTAGGAAGACCTACTCATCTTCCTAATTAAGAAAAAATCCACACTTCTTCCCCTTAGCTTTCACTGAACCTTAGCCAAGAAGAACTCCACTGTATGCTAAGTTCTCATTGCATTTACAAATTCTACCATTACAGTGTTTATACTGTGTCATGGTCATTTGTTTGTGAACCTACTTCCCCACCATTTCATGACCCGTCGGGGGCACCATGACTCTCTCATCTCTGAAGTCCCTTGATCCTGCTACCATCATAGAGATAGTGGCTCATGAGTGCTCCTAAAAAAAGTTCAACAACTCAGGTTAGGAAGTATGTACAACACATATAAAATTAGGAGAAAGACCAGCTTTGCTAAGAAATACAAAAGAGTACCCACATGTAGAATCAGCATATTACTCACCCTATTCAGGACTTAGGACTTTTGAACAGTAAAATGTCCGGGAGGTATCATGGAGAATAGCATCATGCAAGATTGAAACATGTACTCTGAAATTCCTGACATACAGCCCTGCCGACTGCAATTTCAGATGATCTCTTCTTCAATTAGGCTTTGTGAAAGTAAAAGTTGACCTTTCACCTACCTGACAAGATTTTTGTTAAGATCAACACAGCCTGTGAGATCAAGCTCTTGATATTTGTGTAAGAAGGTTACCTACTTGAAACTGGACTCTGAGATCCCTGGAGCTACAGAACTGTCTCAAGAAGTGAAAGCTTGGGGGTGGCTCATTTGTTTGGGGAAAGTCTCTTGAATGTACCCTCCCAGTTCCACAAATGTAAAGTGAGTGCCTGCCCATTGTTCTAGGAGAAAATTGTGATGTGACCTGATACAAAACCAGATTACATATGATTGAGTTTGAACTGTGTCTTTGTTGACTTTTTATTGGAGGGTGGGGAGAAGGAGGAGATGAAAGAAGTGGTCCTTGGTTTGGTGTGAATAAGCGAAGGCTTGTTGAAGATAGATGTTCATCCTTCTCAATAACTCACTGAACACGCAGCTTGAGACCTGGAGCTTCAGGAAAGTCGGGAGGACGTGGATCTTCCCCTAATGCTGGAATTCGGGCTATAAAAGGTAATAGACTTGACATGGCAAGACAAAATCTGCACTGGGCTGTTAACATGTGTGCTGGTATTATTTGCATGTACTCTCCTGGACCCTGGACGGTATTCTGATATTGAACTATCCTCTTCTGACAGGATCATTCTGGGAGCTCCTGGGGTAAGAGATGAGCAGTTGCCCCTGGAGTGAGTGTAGATTACCAGAATCCATCCCCCTGGGAAAGGGAGGATATGGGAACATGGAATGCAGGCTTCGAATTTGGACCTTAGTCTGGGTGAAGGGGACCACTGTCTTCTCTTTGACCTTGTAGTGGTTGGACTTTGAATGTGTGGATATGACGGGTAGGCAGAGTGACTCCCTCTGAAGACCATGCCTCATAACAGTCGTAAACTATTCTTGGTGTTGTACTTCCCTTCTATTACCCGTAGACATGCAGTAGAACCTTACTGATACAGCCTGATTTCAACTCTGCACTGGACCTTAAATGGAAGGACTGGATTTATTTTGGATACAGAAAGGCAAAAGGGGGTCAGTAATGTCCCCTCCTATGGCCAGAATAGTGGCCTCTAGCCTTCACCAAAAGGGGGAGGCTGTGTCCACCAGAGGGGACTCACCATGAGGGCTATTGATAGCAGGGGTTGTGGGGTAGTGACAAGAAGAGGAGGCTGGAGACGAAGGTCATGAGAGAGCTGAACACATGAAGCCCAAATACACAGAAATCCCCCAAAATACCCAAGGAATCATTGAAAGGGTGAGGCACCTGCAGGGGGAAGTTTAAGGTCATGTCAAGTTGAGAATAAAGAAAATGTGATTTCAGCTGAGCCCTGCAGGCTGATAAGAGATGGACACCTACTTACCATTTCGAAGCAGTTCTTTATTATGAAGGTGCTTCCTTTTACTTTTCCACTCATTAAGCTGAGCTCCAACAAACAGGTTGCAGAAGAGCATAATCATCATTTCTTAGTTCCAAGTTTTCCTGGTTGTGAAATACATTCTCATTCTCAGGAGGAGACTCTGGGGAGTATGGTCCATGCTGAACAAGTGTCAAGTGTAGGGATCATAACTCTTCTGCTGGCTTTTTCCAGTCTTTCCCAATTAAGAATTAAAAGATGTGTGTGTGTGTGAGTGTGTGTGTCTGTTTACAGTTTACATTGCAAGGTATTGTAGAAAAATGTACTATGTAAAAACTTTTTTTGGCAGTTTCATATAACCAATGAAAAGTTGTGTCTTTAAAATTTTTTAAGTCTTAAATTTATTTGACAAAAATTAATGAACAAGTGAAAGAAGAACATAAACACTCGGAATTATTACCCAGAACATCTCATACTTATCAATTCGTGCAGGAAGACCAGCTCCCTCATTAAAGCTAAGAACTGGACTTTTGGCCCATAATTATTTCTAGAAGACCAATCCTAGATGTCACTGACTAATTGAGCTAATTGGAAGAGAAAAATTGCACAAAATGTTCCTGCAACATATACAGTAATTTGCTTTTATTTTCAGCTAAGACTTTTGTATCTAATTGTATCGATTTGTAGCTCTGAACAAATGAAAAATCCTAAGGGAAAAACATTTATAAAGGGCAATTCTAAAAGAAAATAAAGATAAAGAAGAAGAAGGTCAAAAGTGCTATAAAACCTAAAATATATTCTTTTGACAACCTGCTTTAAGATACTACAGTCACTTAAAACTCACTAAAAGTATCATCTTGAACACTCTTAGGAACTGAGAACTGCATGTCCCAAATAATTGTCAACATGACTTAGAGCTTTTGCTCTGCTGTAAGGCAGTTCCCAGCTGACAAATGGGTTGAGCTCAGAAAGTTCTTTTAAAGTTAATTGTTCAGAACTCAGGCCAGCTCACCAAAGAAAATTAACCCTAAATGCTCCTTGTTTTAGTTTCCTTGGGCTCCCATACAAAGTACCACAAACTGGGCGGCTTAAACACAGAAATTTATTGTCTCACAGTTCTGGAGGCTGGAAGTCCAAGATTGAGGTGTTAGCAGGGCTGGTTCCTCTCCAGGGCTGTGAAGGAGCCTCTCTCCTAGTTTCTGGGAGTTTGCTGGCCGTCTTTGGCATACCATCTCTGCTTTCATCTTCACATTGTGTTCACTCTGGGTGTATGTCTGTGTCCAAATTCCCCTTTTTATAGGACAACAGTCATGCTGAATGGGGGACCCACCCTGTTCCAGTAGGACCTCCTCTTAACCAATTACATCTGCAATGACTTTATCGCCAAATAAGGTCACTTTCTAAGGTGATGGTTCAACGTATGATTGGTGGGGCCCAATGCAGCCCACAACCCCCCCAGAGTGTCCTTGAGAAGCTGAGAGCACTGCTTCTCTGGGCTCACAGCTCTTCCACCCCTAGAACAGGGGGAGGGGGAGGGCAGGGCTGAACCCTTGGCACCAGGAAAGTGTGAGTCTGCACAGGGCACCGGAACCCCGTCCTGGAGGAGAGCGCGAGTCCCCTGTGAAGGCGCCTAGCTCCACAGCAGAGGGTCTCCAACTTGAGACACCCAGGATGCCCTGTTGGAACACAGGCTGCTGGGCCACAGCGCCCCTTCCTGATCCAGCAGGCGCGGGTCCCGGAAACTGCATTTCTAACACGGTCCCAGGGGAGGCCCATGCTGCTGGTCCTGGGCCACGGTTTAAGAACCAGCGCCCTGAAGGATACATTATTGAAAACATTTGCTTTTCAAGTAAAGGAAAATACTTATAAAGCAGGTAAAATTCACCTCATCAGGAAATACCTCTGCAGGAAGAGGGGCTGCAGTGGGTTGAATGCTGGTCTCCCCAGAAGTCATCCCCTGGCGTGGTTTTGTGCATCTCAATAAATAAATACATATGCAACCACATAGATCATAAATGATATAGTATCGATGATATAGATGCGTTATTAACATTGTATTATGTCTGTATTCATGTAATATACAACATATTAATATATTACATATTGCATATATTATATATGTAATATAATAATACACATTACCTCTATATGTATTGCATACCTATTAAGATACTATAGATATTACATATATAATACAATATTATGCTATCTCATAAATTATTTATATATTTATATCTACGCCTACCCATCTGTATCCATCTGTCTTGCTCCAGAATGCAGACCTAGCTGTTCTCAACACACCCCTTGCCCACCTTCATAAAAGCCTGTGTGGCAGACCCTGCCTGACTATTGCAGGTGGCGTTTCCGAGCGTGCCTGGCAGGCGCCATGTTGTGAGACTTAATGCAGCCTGGGTGCGTGATGTGACTCACAGCTCTGTACCCACAAACAGGAGAGAGGCCCTTGTGGCTTCAGTGGTTGTTTCCGAGTTGGAAGCTCCTCTGTCCCCTTCAGTGAGCATCCAGGGAAGTCGGCTGGTGGTCAGGAGAGTCCTGTCCATGCTGCCCAGTTTCCAAATGGCTTTCTCCAGCCCTTCATCACACCAACCTTTTTCTCTTGCTCCAGTTCAGACAAGCCCTGGGGGGTAAGATGAGCTGGATGCTCCCTCACTGCCTTGATAGGACTTCATCTTCCCGATCCATTCCCTCCAGGCAGTGGGGGGCACACACAGGATAAACGGTGTCATAGCGGAGCTCTTTGGAGCAAATAAACTGCTAACTGTTTTCATCCTGGGAGCATCGGACCTCCTTCTGTTTTTTTCATGACCCTCCAGCCCTCATGGCCACACTTTGTAAGCCCCAGTGCAGCTACTGGGTCTAAACCAATTTCCAATGAAAGGGGGAGAATGAGATCAAAGACCACTGTGTCAGTACAAACTACGTCATGTCTAGGTCAACACTTTAAGAGTTTATACTGTATGGCACAGGAAACTATATTCAACATCTCCTAATAATCTACAATGGAAGATAATCTGAAATATATATATAACTGAACATATATATCTAGAATTTTCAAGAGAATGATTTTTTCCTCTCCATCTCTACGACTGAGTTCTAACAGTGGTTTCTCTTGCACATCTCTTTTCCAAGTAATTAAAATTGATGGCATAGTATGTAAATGGCCTAAAGCCTCACTGCTAGAGAGGGTGTTTTTGTCTCTTGTCTGGTAAATGCTATCAGAGTTTCCTGGCACTGAAGAAACTCAATTTACTAAAACCAACAGAAAGCCCTTATATGATAAACCGACAGTACCATTTTCCCTTGGAAACATTTGTAATCTACCGTATCAGGGATGGAGAGTTTCTATTAAAAATATATCAACACCCTCATAAAGACCATTTTCCCCTTACAATTTATTCTGAGTAATAACATCCAAGCCACAGACTTGTTGACAATCAATTTTTGCTTCTCCATGAGATTCAGCTGAAGAGTATTTGTTTCTTAATAACAGAAATGGCTCAAACACAAAGTAACATTCAATTACCAGGTGCGATGACACGCAAACCCCATGATGCTTCTTCTGTTGTGGTGACATATCCACATATCATCCATCGGCCCTATGGGCTTGCTGCTGTATTTGCATTTTAGTTCCCAAATGGGTTTAATTGACACTCCAAACATGGTAATATAAATATTGAAGCTCAGCTAAATCATGAAGAATGTCTCCTGGGTATAGATATGTAAAAGTCACTTAGATGCTAATGAGGGACACCCTCTTGATTCCGTTTCTCATCAGAGAAAATACTGGAAGGCAGGAAACAATGAGTCTGATGGTTTGAGTAAATAAAGGCAGTGTCTTCTGCTTCTTCTGGAAGCTGGCTGGGGTGGGCTGTTGTAATTAGAATTTTTATCCTCCTAAATCCCTTCCCTCCCCTTATTCTAGTAACAGAACCCCTCATGGGGAACTCCTTCTGTTAGATGAATTCGGCAGTGACCTCTTCCCCTGCCCGAGGGGAAGGAACATGACTCAAGCTTGGTCTCCCAGGGAAACCCAAGACCCTGGCCAGAGCGATTATTGCAGGGACCTACATCCACTGGAGCCAGGCAGGCAGCCCCTCTCCCCACAGACATTTGCTGGAATTATCAGAAAAGAGACACTCTCTGTGGTTTTCTAGCTTCCTCACTGGGAAGATGTACACCCAGGTGTGTCGGCAGCCACTCTGCCACCACGTGGAGAACCTGCTTGAGAATGAAGCAACTCAGGGGGCAGCAGATTCAAAAGGTAGGGAGGCAGCTTCCTGATGTCACTGAGTGTGACCCTCAAGCCTAGGCAGCCCTTGTCTTCCCTGATACAGGACACATATGTTATATTATATTGAGTTTCTGTGCCCTATAGCTAAAAATATCCTAATACAGACACTGAGGGGGGAAAAGCATCACCTACATCTAGGCTAAAAGAAAACGCTTGTTTCTTCTACTCACAATACTTCTGACAACAAATGTTTTCCACATTTGGTTTGCTTGGGTTTTCCACACCAAGCAATTCTGATACTAAGTATCCAAGTCAGCACAGACTCCACCGGTCAACGGCTCAGGACCACAAGAATTCCCCTCAATGCAGACACCAATCCCAAGTCTGGGCCTCTGGGACTTTTGACCAACTGACTGCCTGTAAATGAGGGCTTCCCATGACACCCTTCTCGGGTTCCATAATTTGCTAGAACAGCTCACAGAACTCAGGAAAACACTCTACTTACTATTATTGGGTTTATTATAAACGATACAACTCAGGAAGAGCCAAATTGAAGAGCTGCATAAGGCAGGGTACTGGAGAGAATGGGGAAGAGACTTCCATGCTCTCTCTGGGCGCACAGCCCTCTCAGCACCTAGATGTGTTCACCAACCCAGAGACTTTCTTTACCCTGTTGTTTAGGGGTTTGTGGAGGTTCCATTACCTTGGCATGATTATTTAAATCATTGGCCATTGATAAATAGCTCAATCTTTAGCCCCTCTCTATTCCCCGGAGGCCAAGGAGTGGGGTTGAAAATACTGACCCTCTAAGCATAGGTTGGTTCCCCTGGCAACCAGCCTCCATCTTCCTCCGAGAACCCCCTTATTAGACAAAGTCAAGTATGGTTGAAAGGTTTTGATATGAACAACGGAAGATGCCCCTATCAACCATTTTGGGAAATTCCAAGGGTTTTAGGAGCTCTGTGCCAAAAACCAGGGATAAAGACCAAATACATATTTTTTACTATGTCACAATTTCACATAGACAAATCTTGCTTTATTTTTAAAGATGAAGTCTTTTTGAGCTTGGGTTGTCAGCTAAACTTTAATGTATGTGGTAAGGAAAACAACGTTTTTTTATTCATTTTTTATTTTTGTTTTTATCTTGTTTTATTGGTGTCCTAGGAATGTTAAGATACAGTAGGACAAGGGACATAAGTTGTCTTAAATGGCATTTCTTTAATCAAGTGTTAAGGAGGCAAGGGTTCCCAAGGATAGTGTTGATTAATAGGACTGTGCCTTCCGTGTCTGGACGTTTCCGTCCTTGGCCATAAAATAGCCCTCTCTGCTGTTATCACCCAAGGGCCTGAAATCCATGGAGAATCGAGACGTTGGCCCATTGTTAGAATCTGACCTGCTCGGATTAGAAAAGTTGGCCACCCCGTGGCAGAATAGCAGTTCCTGATACGTGAACCATGGCTCATGGGTTATCTGGAGGCTGGATTCTCCAGACACTGCTATTAATAAGATAATTGCTACATTTTCCTCCCTGACTTGAATACTTTGTGGCAACCCTCGCTGTAATCCCCTAAAAAAGTATAACAACTCTAGCCCTTTTGTTTTAAGAAAGTTATTTTGGGGGATTCTTTTGGGTTTTGGGGGGAGCAGCAAAAAATAAACTAAGAGGAATCAAATGTTGTAGGGCATGTCCATTCAACAAATGTGGATTCAGAGTCTCTTTCAAGAAAACGATTACTCTAGGGAGGGTGGGAGGGGGAAAGAGACATAGAAAAGTGAGCCATCAGCCTGTCCCCGCTGAGTTTGCAGTCTAGTTGGAGGTGGAGAGACATTAGGTAAGGAAGATAAGACAAACACACACATCTGAAAAAGAGAACAAAAATATGCCATAAGAAGACAAAAAGACATCAAAAATACCGAGGTAATATTCAATAGGCAGAAGAGAGAGATTTTTCTTAAAGTCTGTTCTCCATCTCAAAGCAGTAAGGTAGCTGTTTTGAGATGCATTTATTTAAGTGTTTCCCAAAGTTTGTCCTACAAAACACTAGTCCTATGAGATGCACCTTGGGAAAAAAAAGGTTCTATGAGAAATACATTTAGGAAATGGTGATTTCCATTTTGCCACTATTATCTCAACTTAGAAATTCATAGCGTACCTTAGCTTAGTAAAGGCTCTGATTAGTCCTGCTGTAAAGAAATCTATTTAACTTTAATTAAGCCACTATTTCCCAAACTTATCTGACCACAGTCTCCGGGGAATTTTCCGTGGAAAACACTCTGAAACGTGGTAATATATGTCACCTAAGGAAAGAGCCATACAAACCCAGACATTCTTCAAAATCTCTCAGATTGTTGCCTCAATTGTTGGCTTCAAATTATTTGGTAGAGTAAACTTTGTTCCACCAGAAAAAAGAAAGAAAGAAAGAAAGAAAGAAAGAGACAAAAAATGTCATGAACTTTCTAAAGAGAGAGTCCACATTCTACTAAAATTTCAGAAGTATTTAAAATTTGACATGAGCTGTAAATAGTGGAGAGTGGATATCTTCAAATTTCTGTTTAAAAAAAGATTGTGCACATCTGTGTGTGTATGTATATATATACACATATATATATACACACACGTATGTATATATCTCCTTTATATACTGATCACTAATAAGCACTTTCACATTTATGTAGTTTATATATATATATATATATATATATATATATATATATTAAGATACAACTTAACCTGTTGTTCTCACTGTGAATGACTAAGCTCTCATTTAAAAAGATGAGATGAGAAAGGTGGATGGAAAGGAAAGAGAAGGGGAAGGATCAAATGGGAGAGATCAGGATCTCTAAGAACCTGGCCTGGGTCGATGTTGAGAACCAGAGGAAGGCAAAACATTGACATGACACAAAAGAATGTGTTTATCATCATTTGACAATTGCTCTACATCTGTCTGATGATGCCATTCTCACCTCTGAGCTTCTCTGACCCCCTTGGTGTCTGCACTCATTCAAGCTCTTCCTACAGTACTGCCTTCAACAAAGACCTCTCTCCCATTGTATTACCTGGAGATGGGCTTACTCAGAATAACCAAGCGCAGATGCTGGTCCCCTTGGGATCATCAGTCAATAAACTTATAATTTGGAGCCTGGGATGGGTAGGGGGTCCTAAGATTCACACTTTCTCACCTCTAGGTTATAAGCACAGGGGGAAACCGACACAAGGAGTTGGTGGCCAAAAAGAATCAAGGACCATAGGCTCCCCACTTGGACCAAGGCTTCCCCCTAAAACAGGTTGAGAGAACACAGCTTGGGCTGAGGCTGCAGTGGAGCTTTTCCTTTCCTGATTCTAGACCTTGAGACTTGTCCAGAGCACTGCAGGACCACAGGCCTAGCCTGGACGCCTATCACTGCGCGGAGAGAGTGCAAGGGTGGGAGAGAAAGCACCTCCTCCTGGGAAGCCCTGAGCAGTAGGTTTACTGATTGGAAATGAGAAGTGGGAGAGCTGGTGCCAGCCACCTCACCAGGGCCAGAGAACTTTCCAGACTCAAGTAGAGCCCTTGAACCCTGGTCACACCCAATGGCACAGGCCTGGACAGTGGCTATTCAGCTCTCATCCTGGGCATACGGCCAGGAGCCCATCAGCAGGGAGAAGGAACTCACACTACTCTCTTGAAACCCACCCCCTGTGGGAGGGGAACAGAGATCTTTCTAGAAACTCATACAAGGAAAAAAGGTCCCCCTTATGTACACCATCAGTACAAACACATATAACCTGTACCCTGCAGAATTCTATATTAAAAAGGACCATAATAAGGTCATTGAGGCTTGATCTTAATCTTAATTTATAGAACCATAGGCCCTGCTCTTTGTGAGGCCTCCAGTGGTGTGACAGGTGGCTTCTCTGCCTATGAATACTCCCGAAACCCTTCTAATCTGCATCACTGGGCTACCCCCATTCTGAAGGGGGGCCATGAGGTGGCATCATTTGACCTACACAGCTCTACCCTAATTGGCAAGAAAACAATTCTTTTGATATCTTTCATTTGGAGATGACCAGATGGATGGATTGGGGTTACTTCTCAAGAATTGTGTTTCTCTAGGCTTGGCACCTAAGGTAAGTACTAAGAAGATGGGTTTTTACTGTAAGCACCCAGAGGGCAGGGTCTGTGCTCAGTTTTGTAGAACACACAATGGTATTTGAATGCTACATTTAATGAAATGCTATTGTGAGGTCAAGAAATGTTGATAGAGTCTCTGTCGTCAAGCAATCTGATGTTTGACTTACCTTATATTCTTTACATTTTATCCCTTTTCAAGTTAGCAGGTGCTCTTTGTCCTACATGTCTCTTTTTTCTACCACCAAATAATGCCTTTTCTTTTTGGGTTGTTTCAGATCCCATATTTGAGACTCATTCTTCTCACTCTAAATAATTCAACTTCGTTCCTGGGTCTAATGGAATTCATATAGAGTGTCTAAAAAACTTGACAGGTGGGAGTTGTTAACTTTCTCTGGACAACTTTAAGGGAAGACTTAATGGATGACAATTAACTGGAGCTAATACTTTACTGATGAATTTGGGTGATAAACAAGAATAAAGGGGCTTCCCTGGTGGCGCAGTGGATAAGAATCCACCTGTCAATGCAGGGGACACGGGTTCGACCCCTGGTCCGGGAAGATCCCACACGCCGCGGAGCAACTAAGCCCGTGGGCCACAATTACTGAGCCTGCGCTCTAGAGCCCGCGAGCCACAATTACTGAGCCCACGTGCCACAACTACTGAAGCCTGCATGCCTAGAGCCCGTGCTCCGCAACAAGAGAAGCCACCGCAATGAGAAGCCCGCGCACTGCCACAAAGAGTAGCCCCTGCTCGCCACAACTAGAGAAAGCCCGTGCGCAGCAACGAAGACCCAACACAGCCAAAAATAAATAAATAAAATAAATAAATTTAAAAAAAAAACAAGAATAAAGCAAGAGCACAGCCCAGAAGTCCATGTCAAGAAAAACCTAAAACTATTGATAAAACAGATAGAAATTGTAAATATTTTTAATCAATACTGACTTTGGCATATGAATAAATGTTTGACTAATGCATCTTACTACTTATAAGTCAGTTTTGAACTACCATAAGATGTCCTAAGACCATCTGAGAGGAAATTGGGGTAAAATGCCTAAATCAAAAAAAATCATCATCTTTATGGCATTTGTACTGGAATTATTTCTAGAATAATGCAGCTTCACAGCTATAATTCAAACTAAGTTTTAGTCTATTGGTTTAACTGCAGCATATCTGAAATTTAGAAGTTTTTATAGCCCTCAATCCCACATAATGGTGGTTAAAAACCTTAGAGAAAATTCAATTATAGTAGAAGAGTTTTGTTCCTTTTTTTTCTTCTTAAAAATAGACTTCATTGGGAGACCTGCTAAATATATAGCAGCTTCAAAATTTCCAACCTAATGTCCCTAAAAATGGAGTGGATTACTAATCCAGAAATGCTATAGAGGGACACCTAGATTGTTAAATATGGCATAAGAACATTAAAAGAGAATTTAATTCTCTAAGAGTAATTCTTGCTCAGGTAAAATACATCTGTCAAAGCTTTAAATATATCACATGTCAAAATAATTATACAAATTTCTTTAAGTACATGTGGCATCAGAAAGAATCCAGAAAGGGCCCAGTAATGCTGAGGGCTAGAGGTCTCACCTTTCATCTTAAAGAACCTAGAAAAGGGAAGAAGCACTAAGCCTCCAGGATGCTGGCACATGGTCTACCAAGGACAGCTCCACGCCTGGCAACTGTTTAAGGGGCTCCTGCTACCCTAGAGAAGGGCTCTGGCTGCCCAGTGATTTAGCCATCTCTTGTCTTCCTCTCTACACCCACCTACCTAACTAGGGCCATTCTTCAAGCTATAAGTTTCTCTTGGAGAGGTGCAGGGTAGGAAATGGATTAGGAGGTGAGGTAAGGGGTGGGGTTCTGAGGAAGGGATTACAGAATTATTTAGAGTCCAAGATTAGAGATTATTCATCCAAATCTCTCAGTTTGGTGTGAAAAAATGAAATCCAAAGAAATTAAATGGCTTGCCCAAGTTCAGAAACCTAAGTCACAGTGGACCCACGTAGAACTCAGCCTACAGATTCTGAGTCTCTGGCAGCTTCTTCTACACCAGAGCCCGCATGCCCTGTTCTCCTGGGATGGGCATCCCCTTATCATGAACTTCTCTCCTCCAGGCAGTAGATGTCTTGGACCGGCTGAACTGACCGGAGTCACAACAGGACCTGGCCTTGATGTCTGAAGGGTGACCATGAGCTTTCAGGCTGGATTTGCACTCAGTTGTAGAATAAATCTTTATTTATAGGATTCCACTGAAAACAAGTTCAAGTGTGTCAAATTTATTAACGTCAGTCTTGGAGATTCTGCACACAGTACTTTATCGATATACGCATTATGCAACACGCCTGGGCTGTGAGCCGGTGTGCGGGGGGAAAAACCAAGGGCTGCAGCAACCCCACAGGCGTCTCAGTCACTTGGAAGCCCCCAGGCAATGACTTGTAGCCTCCAACTACGGTTTTGTTGTTCCTCCAGTGGGACAGCATTAAATGGATCGGACGATAGCACCACAGCTATCACCCCTTCTACAGCCTTGACGAAAACAGTTCTGAGAATTCGTTGACTGGGACAGGCTGTAAGGAAGTGGCTCTACCTCCAAAGCTGAACCTGAATCCATCCATCTCTCACCATGGCCACATCACCACTATCTCTGGCTTTTACAACCACAAAGGCCTCCTTCACTCACTCCTGTCCCTCTATGATCTGTTATCCATAATGTAGCCAGAGGTCATTTCCCATCCCCTCTCAGGACATTTGCAGGAATATTTCTTGGCCAAGAATGTACTTCTCTCAGACCTACCCCTGCTGGCATCATCCTCATCCTTCAGGGGCCCTCGACTCAGAGTGGTCCATCCTGATCTCCTCATCTGAGGAGCACTCGGTCATTCTCTGTCCCTCCACCCAGTTTTATTGAAGAACTTTATTACAAATGGCTATGTTATTTCTTGTTTGTGTTGATTGCCTGGCTTCCCCTCGAGGATTAAGCTCCGGAGAGGAAAGACTGGGTCCTTCTATTCAGTCGCTATGTATGTAGGAACCAGAATAATGCCTGGCACAGAGTAAGTACTTAATAAACGGTGACTGAGCAGGTAACCAGATAAATAAATGAATGTCCCGATCCTCTACATTGAAGCCAACCAACACAGCAACGTGAAGGCAATGAAAACCCCCAAAGATGTGTGTAGTAAGGCCCTCCTTGCCCTCCCACAGTTCACATATGCTCTCTCATCGCAGGCTCTATCTCTCATTTATGAACCTGCTCCTGCCCTTTGGGTGGTGTTGTCACGAGGCCCCACTAACTCCCACCTCTGCTTATTCTAGAATGGGGAGCACACACGTGGGACGGCCCAGGGGCTGTCCTGCAGCAGGCGAGACCCTCTGGAACCCACAGCCCACCCTCAAGTCCCCACACTTTTACGGATGCCTCTGCTCTCCCTCAGGGGGCTTCAGAGAAAGTCACAAGATAGCACCACAGCTATCACCCCTTCTACAGCCTTGACGAAAACAGTTCTGAGAATTCGTTGACTGGGACAGGCTGTAAGGAAGGAAAGCTTCCTGGAGAAGTCCGGATGTGAGCTGGGCCTCAAAACGTGGTGAAGAAAATGACCTCGCTTAACATAGATCAGTGTTTCTCAACTTTTTTTCATCATCATCCCTCCCCCACAAAGAGCCTTTTTAGACTTTTCCTAATCGCCCCTTTCAAAACCAAACATTTAAGAAAGGATACAGCAAATATGAAATATACAATAGATTTTTTTTACCCCAATAACAAAGCCAACTTTCCATTTTGGAGTTATGGTTATGGGGAAAACTGAACATTTATGCATATTAGCATTGTGCCAAGAGCCTTGATTTATTTCAAAACCATGAAGATTCCATTTCTCTAAGCAAATTTTGGAAATTTTCTTTAAGAGAATCATTTGTTTGCTATCCTATTGAATGATGCTTTACCTCCTTTGTGTATGTGGTGTGTGTGTGTGTGTGTGTGTGTGTGTGTGTGTTTCAGTCTTATAGCTTCTCATCCCCTTTATTTATTTTTATTAGTTTCATATGTATTCAAAGAGATTTGCAGAGTAAGTCAAATCCATTTGTATTTTTAAGGATGCTGTATTTTTTCAGAATTAATGTATTTTTTAATGAATTTTTAAAACATACACTAGAAATTGTATTAACATTTTAAAGGGGAGCGTAATAATAACAAATTTGTTTGCATTCCATTTAAATCATATATGTGAAATGAACTATATCCTACCAACTATCTCTTGCAGAATACTGAAGGGTGGAGCAGGAAGGAAGAGCTCCCTGTGGTCCTGTGAGATTTCCACTGGCTTTCTCATAATCCCCAAACAGTGCCGGTTTCCTTTCAAATTCTGAGGACTGCCTGGTGGATCAGGCATGGTTATGGCTGCCACCAGAAGCAGACCCAGTTTTTATCCCATCTGTGCTCACTCACAACTACAGAATGGGGACCATGCTTTCTTTAATTGCAAACAGCATTCTTTCTCCTTGGTCAGAAAATTTTGTCCATGACGGGTCAGTACCTCAAGCACTCCCCTTTTTATGTCCTTGGTTAGCACTGATTCCCAGTTATTGAGATCAGGGCATTGAGGAGTTAGCTTTATCAAATTACTGGTTATAAAATATATGGGAATCGGCCAATAGCTGCTAGTCATCCTAGGAGGACAGAATTTCATAAAGACGATATTAGGCATCTGACTTTGCCTTCTGTTTTTGACTCCTAATCAGAGAAGGCTAAAATTTTGCTGCTGGACACAGTGCATGATGAACTGAATTAATGACTCAAGCTACACATTTTTAGTAAGCATCTTCTGAGTGCTAGCACGTCTCTGAAGGCCTGATCTGAAATGATTAGGAATAGTATGTGTCATCATGAAGTAGTATCGATGTCTGCTAAGTATTTGTTGAGAAGATTTTCAAAATATTCTGATTAAAATCTGTAGCTTTTATGGTGAAGGCCCTGTGCCTTTAGGAGTTTTTCTAGTAAAAAACACTTTCTCGATCTTAAGTGGCTGCCCCCTCCTGATTCTTTCTCTCATCTTCCCTGTCGGAGGATTGAGGAAGAGAAGACCACCTCAACATCCTTGAGGAAAACAGTTCTGAGAATGAGTTGACTGCGACAGGTTGTAATTTCCTACCATTGCTAAGGAGTTGCTAAGCAAATATTATAAAACAAACAGAAAGGGGGATACACTCATTTCACTTCCAACAAAGGAAAACAAAAAGTTAGCTCCCTGGATACAAGAAATAAAAGAAAGAGGGGGAGTTATCCTCTCCTTGTTTGTTTTCTAAATAGGATTGGAGCCTCATTTGCCTTTTTTGGTTTGGTTTGGTTTGGTTTTTGCTTCAGATGAGAAAAAAATGGGAGGTGTGGTCAAGAAGAAAGGCATGGAACACACCAAGTCGCTGTCCTCTGTTAACTCTCCAGGGCAGAGGTGGAGGTGGAGGCTTAAGGCAGCCTCTTATAGGTGAGAAGGAAGCCACAGTGGCCTGGACCTCACACAAAGCCAGAGCAAAGGACCCTCCCTGGTTTCATAGTGAGAAAAAGAAGTCAGGTTTCTCTCTGAACAGTAGTACAAGATGAAAGATCACCCGCATGTCACTGAGATCCCATATGTACTGTGAAAGACACAAAGAAGTAACAGATCTGGCCGCTAACTGGGGGAATCTATCATCTCCTCTGGTACACACATAAGCTATTCCCCACAGGAAAGCAAGGCAAGGACAAAGCTAGAATAGATGCCAAATTTGCCATGAGTGGTTCTTAACACAGGTAGTGTAGGATGCCTTTCTCTCTCATGTCCTTGGCTATGGCTCAGGTTTCCTAAATTTTTATCCCCATCCTTGATCTCTCCACTGGACTCTTGATTTGTGTATTTAACTGCTTATTTGACATCTCCACTTGTATATAAATAAGAATACCAAACTTTTCTTCCTAGACCTCTTCCTCCCCCGTCCTCCCCATTTTAGCAGTGATTTTTTTTCCCCTTACATAGCATCTTTAGTCAAAAGCCTGGGAATCGTCTCTGAAGTCTTTTTTTTTTTTTGCGCCCCAGATCCAGTCCATCAGACCCTCCTGGCTCTACCTCCAAAGCTGAACCTGAATCCATCCATCTCTCACCATGGCCACATCACCACTATCTCTGGCTTTTACAACCACAAAGGCCTCCTTCACTCACTCCTGTCCCTCTATGATCTGTTATCCATAATGTAGCCAGAGGTCATTTCCCATCCCCTCTCAGGACATTTGCAGGAATATTTCTTGGCCAAGAATGTACTTCTCTCAGACCTACCCCTGCTGGCATCATCCTCATCCTTCAGGGGCCCTCGACTCAGAGTGGTCCATCCTGATCTCCTCATCTGAGGAGCACTCGGTCATTCTCTGTCCCTCCACCCAGTTTTATTGAAGAACTTTATTACAAATGGCTATGTTATTTCTTGTTTGTGTTGATTGCCTGGCTTCCCCTCGAGGATTAAGCTCCGGAGAGGAAAGACTGGGTCCTTCTATTCAGTCGCTATGTATGTAGGAACCAGAATAATGCCTGGCACAGAGTAAGTACTTAATAAACGGTGACTGAGCAGGTAACCAGATAAATAAATGAATGTCCCGATCCTCTACATTGAAGCCAACCAACACAGCAACGTGAAGGCAATGAAAACCCCCAAAGATGTGTGTAGTAAGGCCCTCCTTGCCCTCCCACAGTTCACATAATGCTCTCTCATCGCAGGCTCTATCTCTCATTTATGAACCTGCTCCTGCCCTTTGGGTGGTGTTGTCACGAGGCCCCACTAACTCCCACCTCTGCTTATTCTAGAATGGGGAGCACACACGTGGGACGGCCCAGGGGCTGTCCTGCAGCAGGCGAGACCCTCTGGAACCCACAGCCCACCCTCAAGTCCCCACACTTTTACGGATGCCTCTGCTCTCCCTCAGGGGGCTTCAGAGAAAGTCACAAGATAGCACCACAGCTATCACCCCTTCTACAGCCTTGACGAAAACAGTTCTGAGAATTCGTTGACTGGGACAGGCTGTAAGGAAGGAAAGCTTCCTGGAGAAGTCCGGATGTGAGCTGGGCCTCAAAACGTGGTGAAGAGAATGACCTCGCTTAACATAGATCAGTGTTTCTCAACTTTCTTTCATCATCATCCCTCCCCCACAAAGAGCTTTTTTAGACTTTTCCTAATCGCCCCTTCCCATGAAATCTAAATGGCACCAACACACTGTATATCTGTCTATGCCCTATGACATTTTAGAGGTCCACAAATCATTGTAATATCTAAGATTTTTCTCACCCATGCCCCCCATCTCTGAGAACCAATTTTTGAGTCCTTGGGGGAAGCATCACTCTGTAGAGAATGCATGTCACACATATGTGTTTCTCTTGTATAAATGATGATGTTCCTCTGATATCTTATTCTACTGTTGGTGGACAAATTTCTCCTTTAAGAAAGATCTTTTCCAGTGTGGGTTACTTAAGAAAATGTTTAGATCCTCTTGGGGGAAAAAAACTGAACCCCTCAAAAAATGAGCCTATGCTGGCAGAAGAGGAGACACGTCATCTCTCCTGTGCTTTGCTCTTGGCTCTAGACTTCACAGAGTTCAGATGTTTTAGAAGGGTGAGAGGTGGCTCCTGAGTCATGTCAAGCTGGACATGGGGAAGGCTGCCTTTCTTGGAGCAGATATTACCTAGAAATTAGAAAGAATGTTTGGTGAGCTAGATTATTTTTTCATGTTATTCTATGTTTATACACATTTGCTATGTCTGTGACTTCATGAGTCAGCAAGAGTAGGAAAGAAAAATGGGAAGTAAGATGGGAAAGTGGACATGCTATGGGTCATTTAGTGGGATCGGTGAGGGCCATGGACCCCTTTTCCTGAAGATGTAAGGACAGCTTCATAAAAGAGATGAAAACCAATCATTGCCTATGTCTCAGTTTTGCATAGAACTAACAAGTGCTTGTAGCCTTGAACTTAACTGGACGAAACTGGCCTGCCTCCTTCCTTCCTTCACTCATTCTTTCAACAAATATTTGAGTGTCAAGCATTTGTGAATAATATAAAAAAGCAAAGGTCAAGGTCAATTGACTTTTCCCCCAAAGAGCATACAGCCCATGGGGAAATCACACAGATGATGAGATTCATGGAGTGACTGTGACGTTCCCCAGCGTATTTGCTCCAGGCTCCATACTGAGACCCACCGAGGACATTCACTGTTTGCTGTTTTTCAAGGACGAACTCACCCTTTGGGAACTTAATGTTGCTTGTACTTCCAAATTCAATACTTTTGAAGAACATAATCAAGTGGCATAATGTCAAGCTGCTACCTAAATTAAGGTCTCTCCCCACAAAATCAGTGATTACAATCAAAGAAACAATTACCTTTGTTTAACAATTAAAACAAAGGTTTGAATTAACCTATGTTTGTTCCCCATTGAAAATACCTCTACTAAGAGTATGTCTAATGAGTCTTCTGCTCTGGTGCCTGGAAGAATAGACAGGCAACAAGCCAATGGCCTGATGCCCCACGGTTGCTTCATTCTTAAGACCTTAAATCTCAAGGAAATCAAGTCTGTACATGGGATCCCAGGAGCTGGGGCTTGCTCCAGACTGCTTTTGAGCACACAAGATTGTCCAGAGAACAAGACAGAGGAGGCTGGCCCTGAAAGATGGAAGACCGAGACTTTTTACCTGGCAATTTCTTAAAGGAATTCTGTCAGTTTCAGAAGGTGTTGTAATGACATGCTCCTCATCTGTTGACTTTTCCCATCCTTAGGACCAACCTGGGTCTGTAGATCTCCTTGACCACCAGCCAGTTCTCACAGCCAACTGAAGACAGGCAGCTGCTGTGCAGGAGCCTGCTGAATCTTCTGGTTCTGTTCAGAAGTTGCAGAGGCCAATACAGCGGCTAGCTTGCTGAATGAGTCCTCAAGAAACCCAATTCTAAAAGTGCGTTTCTTATCCTATGTGAGCTTACCTGCTGAGCCCGCTATGAAGTTAAACCTTCCCTCTGGCAGGAGACCTGTGTCCGAACACGTTGTGCTCCCACTTCACAGCCTCCTCTAAGTGACCATCACCATGTCTCAATCCTCTGTTGTAGAATTCTTACAAAAATCCTTATCTTGCCCATAGAAGAGCAGAAGTGTGTAGGGCAGGGAGACTCTGGGTTGCAAGCATGTTTCAGTAGTATGGTTCTCAGGTCTGAGATGCCTGTGCTTCCATATTGTAGGCAACTATCGCGGGGAAATGACCTTGAAGACTCACTGTGAACTGCCCTTTATCCTTAGTTGATCTAACACTGTCTATCAAGCTGACCTTTAACACTGGAGATCAAATTGATCTCCAAGCAGGAAGAGAAAATTCCTTTTGAACATTATGAATTCTTACCTTGGGCTTCCCAGGTCAGCTGCTAAGTTTCAGAAGAACTTGAAGACTTTGAGGCTGCTACACACCTTCAAAGTCCTCCTGGCCACTGCCTCTCCTCCTTCCGGCCACTTGATGCTTTTCTCCACTGCATTCACAAGTAGGCCACTGCCATGGTAGAGAAAATAACCAACTAAAAAATATCTTCCATTAGTCCCTTTCAGAAAGTTCCAGAATCCTATCAGATTCCCAAATTCCATCAGTTCAAACAAACAAAAAAAAACATGTATCGACACATAAATGAATCACCTTTCAAAAACACAATAAAGATTGACTGCTTTTCTCTGATAAATTTCCCCATCATCTTCGATTTTCCAAAGATGAGTAAAAAGCCTGCATTACATTTCTCTCTTGCTTCATTTAATTTGAGCTCAAATTTAAATGCAGTGTTTCCTTTAGAAACGATTGCAGCCTGAGTCTTTTATGGCCAGTTTCTAGCTACAAACTCAAGCTTATTTAAGAACATAAGTTTTAAAATAATGTTGAAATAGAACTTAAAAACTGAGGTTCCAGTGGGTTTTTTAAAGAAGAACTTAGTAAAGAAATGAAAAAGATAAGGAAATAAAGTTTGGTGTATGAAACTGAGTATGCTGTTTCATAAAAGCCATACCTCTGAAATGTATTACGTGAATAGCTAAAACTGCTGATGGCTTTTGAAATTTGCTGAGAATAAATTTGAAATCATATTTCCATGGAAGTAATTGCTTATCCTCTAGAACAATGGTTCCTAACTTTTTCAAAGATCCTTTTTGAGTACCAAGAAATTTAGTGAGAACTCTCTCGTGGTTGGAAAAACGTAGAACACATGCAGAGAGAGACTCACAGGTCTTTGTATTAATTCCACAACCCCTCAGGAATCTGGGTCCCACTGGCTGGCTTCCACTGATTCTGTGCTGGGAGAGCCAAAAAATTATCCAGAAATGACGGCCCCTATGCAGACATCCTAGAACACGTTCACTGTTGGCCTTAAAACTTCAGATTACTGTGTGTCCACCAGATTTGCCTATGTCAGAAAACAAATATCTTCCATTTTTTCTTTTAGTCTTAATACATAGGCTACTATAGATGCTTTATACCCTCTCAATTTACCTTTCTAGTACTCTCTAATTAAATCTAAAAACTGTTCACCTTCTTCTCAAGCATAAGGTTGAATTGTGAGAACCCAGAGAATTCATGAAAGACCTTTCTATATGCAAATAATAAATGTGATAACTTATCATTCCCACCACTGGGATGATTATCCACATAAATCGTAACTGTGCTATTGAGAGCCGCATTAAATCATTCCACTAGTCCATTGCATTATGGGTGATAAGCCAGTATTTTTACATATTTAATCTGATGACACTTTCACAGGAAATTCACACCCCAGCCTGTCTGCAAGAATCTCTGAAAGAAATTCAGGCCAAAAATGACCCACGCCAACCCTTGCCTACTTCATGGGCATAAGAACACAATGTACTGCTGCTCAATACTTTATGCCTCTACAATGAATATTTTGCCATTTTGAGAGGGATTTTCTCATTTCCACCCTCTCTAGAAGACCTTCCCATGGACGGATCAGGAATATTGCAGTTCTTGTTCAGACATTCTTCTTTCGCAGCCTCTGGCATGCCTCCCAACCTGTATATCATTATGCATCTGCCTTTGGGTAATAGAATCATAGACATTATTGGGGTTGCATGAATTAGGGATGGGAAAAAAATTACATCTTTATTTTTCACTAACCTCTAACTGAAATTTAGCATTTCCTTCAAATGTGAATGCAGGCAGCAAACCACAGTAGTTTCGGGAACTTTATCACCAAGAGAAATCACAGGTATTTTCACATCACATTAAGGTTGTGCAGATGTCTGAAAATATTTACTCTCATCACTATTTCAAACTTTAGGTAGCTGTTAGACCTACCATGAGTAGGAGCTTGCTGGAGCTGGAGATTGCTATTTAATATGGTAATAAAGAAGCCCATATATTACTAAATCACCAAATATATATATATATGTATATATATATACATATATATATATATATGGGTGTGTGTGTATATATATATATATATATATATATATATATATGTATATCTGGTAATTATATTTTACCACAATTGGTTTTCTTTGTAATCCTATGTAGTTCATATATTTAAAAACATTATTTGGAAAAAGGGTACATGGGGCCTCATCAGATAGCCAGAGGGGTCCGGGAGACAAAGAAAGGTAAGAATTCTTGCCTTGAAGGTGTGTGTCTTTGAATCATCACTGCTTCTGCCACATCCTTGAAGACCCTGCGCTTGGTTCCATTGCTCTTAATACCCCACTTCAAGGAGCCCTGGTTTACAATCTGTGAGCCCACGCTTCCTTGGATGGAGTTAGTTCTGCCTCCACAAGCAAAAGACATTCTGGGCAGAAGGCCTGTCCAGGTGGGTTGATCTCAGTAGACACCCTTTGTGGCTTTTCACCCTTTGTGGAAATGCCAAGGACCTCAGGCAGAGCAGAAACATGCCCTGGCCCCTCATTCATTCCGACGAATGCTTAAGAGGCCCTTGGAGAACATTTCATCTGCCTCCTAATTTCACAGTCAAATCAATAGAATCAAAGAGCAAAATGCCCTGCCTCAAAATCCACAGTTAGCTAATAGCCCTGACTCCCAGGAAAGCTCTCTTCTATATACTACACAGGGACACAGAGCAACAACCGTTTACATTGACACTGTGCTCATTATATACTATGTACTGTTTCAGGTGCTTTTCGTGTGTAATTTCTTTAATTATCACAATGACCTTTTTGGTAAGTTCTATGATGATCCTCATCTTACAGATGGGGAAACAGGCCAAGAGCAGTTAAGTAACTTATGAGGTTACACAACCAGTAGATGTTGGAGCCAAGATCCCAATCGGGAAGGCAGACTCCTCTCAGACCTTTGACCATCCTGCCTCTCCAGCCAGGCAGCTGTGGAAGCTGATGACAAAACCCCAAGTCAAACTGAGCAGAAGTAATCTCACAAAGCTCCAGTTTCCTCACCTTGTCAATTAGGGATAGCAAGACCCACCTTGCAGGGCTGCTCTGAAAATTAATTTAAACATATATAGCAAGTGCTAAGTGTGTCTGCTACATAAGCTCCTAAAAATGGTAGTTATTATCATTTTTGCTATTACTTTTACCAAGCTGGGCACAAAAGATTGCAGACAAAGATGAAGCAGATGGTGAAACCCAAAACTTTGAGACTAAGGGCATGAGCAGAAAACCATGGCCCCCAAGTGGAACAGAGGTCAAGCAATCCAGCCCACATTTGCATCAACCTATTGAAACTGAGAAGGGCCCTTTGGGGCTCTTGGGCACAAAAGCCTTTCTGTGTCCCCCATTTCTTTGATTACAGGAAATAGGCTTCATTCAGCCTCCATGACCTCCCCTAAGTTCCAGCAGGCATATTCAAGCTGTTGTTAATTAAGGAAGGGAGGGGTTGTGAGACAAGGAAGAAACAGTCAAGAGAAACAATAGTGCAGCCTTGGGGCAAGGTCTTGGCTCCCCATCAAGGGATACACACAACAATATATTTGAGCTGTTCTGCAGATACTGAAACCCGCACCAGGTGGGAGAAGTTAATGCTTAACAAGGGTGCGCGGCCCACAAGCACATAGACCCCAGACCGGTTAAAACCAAAAGGTTGATAATGCTGATTCCCAATTACCTCACCACCAACCAATCAGAAGAATGTTCACAAGCTGATCCCATCCTCTCTGAACCATTACTATAAAACTTCTCACTACCCTTTTTGAGTTGGAACAGAGTTTTGAGGGCATTAGCCAGACCTCTGTGGCCCTTTACCTGGCAAAGCAATAAAGCTATTATTTTTTACTTCACCCAAAACTCTGTCTCCAAGATTTAATTCGGTGTCGGGATACAGAGGCCAGTTTCATCTTCACTGTGAGATTCCTCCAAACCCATAAAGTTTAAAACTCTACCCATTGTCTCTCTTTTCCCCAGAATTTGTTCATGTATTCCCTTACTTGGAGAATGTTGCTATATTCAACTTCCTTCACCTTCTTTCTTGCCCCTCTCTTCCTATCCCACCCACAAACGCTGCCAACCTGCCGCAGAAATATCTCCTATGGTTCAAAATATGATTCAAGCACTAAATTTAATCCCTCCTCAAAATTATCATCAGATGACAAGAAAATCTATATCAATGCTGGAAAATTGGTAAAGCTGAAAACGACACTCAAATGATACTCAAGGGTTTTCCACGCAATATAGTGAAAGGAGGCCAGCCAGGGAACAGGCTACTCTGGCCCACAACTGCCAAATGCAAGGGGAAACCCACATGGGAAACAAGAGACAACAAGGGCAGGGAGCCCTGGCTAAGCCACACCAGCAGCTCCTGGCTTGTGGAGCATAAGAAATGAATGTTTGTTTACCTACCTTAACTTTTCCTTTGGAAGAGCTATCCTACCCTACTGTGTCCCCAACCACAAGACCTGCCACACCCTAATCCCAGGGTTGAGTGTGTGACCATGCTAGGTCAAACAGACTTTTCTTCCTGGGGGCTCGAGGGAGACACACAGGAGAGAAGGCATTTGGAGTTGAATCATCGGATTGACAGCCACAAGCTAGAGACATGATCCAGAAGCCCTTGTTTCTAAGAATCTAGAACTACAGCACGTCCTGTCCTCCCGAGGCCCAGAGGTTCCTTCTTCTTTTGATTCTATAAGGTATTCCAGTATCCTGAGTGTTTACCATATTACTATGCTTCACAATATACACGTACACTACATAGTTCTTCTACAGGGATCAATATTTCATAATCGAGGTTAAAGAATAAAACAGAAAAATAAAAAGAATTTCTAAGAAATTAAAGACGATACAAATAGATGGAGAGATATACCATGTTCTTGGATTGGAAGAATCAA
>NC_041221.1:24150883-24168214 GCF_002837175.3 Physeter macrocephalus
AGTTTTACTCACTCTTTTTCAAAAAAAGGAAAATGGATAAAAGCTAAACATCAGGAATTATTAGACTCATCTAACCTACAATGAGATATCATCTCACACCGGTCAGATTGGCCATCATCAAAAACTCTAGAAATAATAAATGCTGGGGAGGGTGTGGAGAAAAGGGGACCCTCTTGCACTGCTGGTGGGAATGTAAATTGATACAGCCACTATGGAGAACAGTATGGAGGTTCCTTAAAAAACTACAAATAGAACTACCATACGACCCCGCAATCCCACTACTGGGCATATACCCTGAGAAAACCATAATTCAAAAAGAGTCATGGGGGCTTCCCTGGTGGCACAGTGGTTGAGAGTCAACCTGCCGATGCAGGGGACGCAGGTTCATGCACCGGTCCGGGAGGATCCCACATGCTGTGGAGCGGCTGGGCCCGTGGCTCACGGGCCGCTGAGCCTGTGTGTCCTGAGCCGGTGTTCTGCAGCGGGAGAGGCCACAGCAGTGAGAGGCCCGCACACCGCAAAAAAAAAAAAAAGAAGAAAAAGAGTCATGTACCAAAATGTTCATTGCAGCTCTATTTACAATAGCCAGGAGATGGAAGCAACCTAAGTGTCCATAAACAGATGAATGGATAAAGAAGATGTGGCACATATATACAAAGGATATTACTCAGCCATAAAAAGAAATGAAACTGAGTTATTTGTAGTGAGGTGGATGGATCTAGAGTCTGTCATACAGAGTGAAGTAAGTCAGAAGGAGAAAAACAAATACCGTATGCTAACACATATATATATGGAATCTAAGGAAATAAAAATGTCTTGAAGAGACTAGGTGTAGGACGGGAATAAAGACACAGACCTACTAGAGCATGGACTTGAGGATATGGGGAGGGGGAAGGGTAAGCTGTGACAAAGTGAGAGAGTGGCATGGACATACATACACTACCAAACGTAGGGTGGATAGCTAGTGGGAAGCAGCCACTTGGCACAGGGAGATCAGCTACATGGTTTGTGACCACCTAGAGGGGTGGGATAGGGAGGGTGGGAGGGAGGGAGATGCAAGAGGGAAGAGATATGGGAACACATATATATGTATAACTGATTTACTTTGTTGTAAAGCAGAAACTAACACACCATTGTAAAGCAATTATACTCCAATAAATATGTTTAAATAAATAAATAAATAAATAAATAAATAAAGAGAATTTCTAAAAGAGATTTGCTTCAAGGCAGTGGGGTGGGACTCACTTTGGATGCAAATAAGAGGAAAGAATTATGTGCTATGGACATACATACACTACCAAACGTAGGGTGGATAGCTAGTGGGAAGCAGCCACTTGGCACAGGGAGATCAGCTACATGGTTTGTGACCACCTAGAGGGGTGGGATAGGGAGGGTGGGAGGGAGGGAGATGCAAGAGGGAAGAGATATGGGAACACATATATATGTATAACTGATTTACTTTGTTGTAAAGCAGAAACTAACACACCATTGTAAAGCAATTATACTCCAATAAATATGTATAAATAAATAAATAAATAAATAAAGAGAATTTCTAAAAGAGATTTGCTTCAAGGCAGTGGGGTGGGACTCACTTTGGATGCAAATAAGAGGAAAGAATTATGTGCTAATTCTGTGAAGGAAAATGGAAACCATTAAAATTAATTGAGAGAGCTAAAGAAATGTAAAATCTAACCAAGTAGGGGAGGAAGTTAGTGAGAGCTCAGTGAGACTGAGAGCTTCATTCAACTCACAGTTAATTCGGTAACTGGTGAGAGTTGACTTCAACCCAGGGGACATGGGCTGCAAGGCCATCGCATTTGAAGGGCGTGGTCTAGGAGTCCCTATAGCCTCCCTACGGATGATTATTAAAAGACTCCACACATCCATCTGAAGCACAAGAAGACCTGGGCATCCAGGGCATGGATCCCAGACAAAATTCTCTTAAAGAGAAGTGACATCCTTCTGCTCAGGATGAGACCCCCCATATTCCTAGAATGGTGTATCATTCAGTTCAGGCTCTCTTAACAAAACACCACAGACTCAATGGACTCAAAAAACAGAAACTTATTTCTCATAGTTCTGGAGGATAAAAGTCCAAGATGAAGGCGCCCACATGGTCAGGTACTGGCGACGACCCTCTTCCTGGCTTGCAGGTGATGCATTTGTCCTCACATGGAGGTGAGAGGGGGAGGGAGGAAGCTCTCTGCTATCTCTCCTTATAAAGACACTAATCCCATCTTGAGGGGCCCACCCTCATGACCTCACCTAAACCTAATTACCTCCCAGAGGCCTCACCTGCCAATGCCATTGCATTGGAGATTCATAGGGCTTCAGCATATGAATTTGAGGGGTGGGGGGCTGGGGTGGGGGGCTGACAAAATTCAGTCCCTAACAAACTCTAAAACTTCCAAGGGCATCATTTACTCTTGGAAGGTGTTAAGATGTGTATAATCTATCTTAAAATACTCTGCATAGGCAGTGCTATATATCAGTTTAAGTTATACCTTAGGTATAGTCAGTGGCCTTATGAAGAACCCCAGCCTGTGGTTGGCATTCTCACCAACAAGCCTACTGTAACCAAGAAGGCTACACCAAGAGCTTCAGCCACCCAAATCTCCATCAACACCCAAGGTTTTTCTAATTAATATAGAAAGAGTCTGAAAAGGGTTTTTGTTAGTAAAATTAGTGGTATGCCAGTTATGTGATTAAGTAAAATATGTTAGTTACAATCCCCACACTTCATGAACAGGATAGAAGAACCCAGTAAATGACGTCACCAACATTTGATGTCTTAAAACTCCCATGTCTAGCCATCAAGTTGGGAGACGTCTGGCCTGTGGATAATGTCATTATCTTCCTCAGATGAACCTTCCTGCATTGCAGTCAGACCACCGACAAGACAGAGAAATGGGACTTCACTGAGCTCACACACTTAATAATAAGAGTTTGTTTAATAACTATCCATGTGGAAGGCAGAGTTTGGTTTGAGATCTGCTCCTCTCACCTGGTTGGGCCGTCACCATCTGCCTAAAAGAACCTGAGAGCTTCTGACAATCGGAGAGCTAGCCAGCTCCCAAGAGAAGGTTAGAATATAAACGCTTGTATGTTACAATGTGTATGTTTGGTATTTAAAGTGTTTGGGGATAATCTGCTCTATCAGAACCAATGAATTTGCTTGGTGATTCCATTAAAATGTGCATTTTATTTTAGGCTTGAGATTTTAAGCTGAAAGGTTTAAGAGAATTTGGCTAGGTTTGTAAACAGTGCTGGAATGCTTAAGAGAAGTTGAGATTTACTATATCCATAAGTTTAATTTATTATATCAACTACAGAGGAGAAATCAAATACATTATTTTATAAATGCAGTAAAAATGTTGAAAGGAATTTAATTAACCAAGTTTTAAATGGGGCTGATTATTTAAGATAGTTTTGTCTGTTCACTGGAACACTAATAAAAGCACCCTTGAATAGGATTGTTAAAATCCACTGGATTTATAAAAAGAACAATAAGACTTACAAGTGGAATTTACAGGCTTAAGGAAAATAAAACTTGGATGTTTTTTAATTTGAATAAATTGAATGTTAATCTAAAACCCCCCAAAAATGTAAGTCATCCCTTTTAGGGGGAAAAAGCCACCCTAATGACCAAAAAACTCATATCAACAAATGAGAACTTATGAGTTATTATTAATTGAGATATTGGCATTTTTTTCCCACAAAAAGAATCAGCTTTCAAGGTCGGTGGTTAGCCAACTTTTTGATTATGCACCCCTAATAGTAGAACACTCTGGAGAATGTATCTTTACTACATGTATATTTACTGATGCACCGTGGTGGGCACTACAAGGCAGTGCCAGGAGCCCCCTTAGATGAAAGATGTGATGCCCAGCTACTCGGAGTGCTGGGGGCAGACAGCCCTCAGTGGCCAGTCCTTTCAGGGATACCTCTGCTGCAGAGAGCCACCTGGCTGACCTCATGTGCCCTCTCCACATAGCCCCCATCCAGAGAGTCTGCTGAGCAGGTGCATAAAGGCCTGGCCAGCCAGGTCCAGCTCTGGACAATTCTGTAGACTCATCTAGCATCGAGCTCCACACAGGGTCATTGAGGCCACCATGGCTAGACCTCTCCCTCTGCCCCATCCTGCTTCCTTCTGCTTCTCCCACAGAGGCCGATGCCTGGGACACCCCCAAATAAACATCCTGCAGGCTCTACTCCTTCTGGGACACCCAAACTGTGCCACAAACTATGTGCACAAACCTCTCAATGGCTTTGTTAAACATTTGCCAAGTTTAATATCCTTCTGCTATTAAATACCTTCAAACTGGCAAACAGAAGTGAGGAGACCAGAATTCTGGTGAGCTTTAAAGTATGGATAATTGAGAGATTACCTGCTGTATGGTCTGTAACTTACAGGAAAATACTCAACACAGGCTACATAATATACGGTATTGCATTCCAAGACTTTTTTTCATCTATTACCGCCTCTGACTTAGCTCCTGGCGAGGCAGCTGTTGTTATGTCATTGTCATTGCATGCACAGGAACAAAGGCCAAAACTACCAGCATCAAAACCTGCAGGGTGGACTTCTGCTTCCAAGAAGGGAATAGATGTCTTTTCCCAATTCCTTTCAATATGTACAACTGAAGACCTTGAACATTAAATTTAAAACAAATATAAGGAGACTCTGAATTGTGAGAGAAGAAGACAGACAACTTGGATGAATATCCAGAGAATTATGCTGAGTAGAAACAAAAAATCTTAAAAAAGGTTACATACTATATGATCCATTTACTGTGGTCCCCCTTATCCATGAAGGATATGTTCCAAGGCCCCCAGTGGATGCCTAAAGTAGCAGATTTCAAACCAAAACCCATACATACCGTGTTTTTTCCTATACTAGCAGGCAGTTAGTATATACAACATGGATACACTGGACAAAGTGATGATTCACATCCTGGGCAAGATAGACCAGTCAGCAAGAGATTTCATCATGCTCCTCAGAAGAGCACACAATTTAAGACTTATGAATTGTTTATTTCTGGAATTTTCCATTTAATATTTTCAGACCACAATTAACTGTACCTGAAACCACAGAGATCAAAACCACAGATAAGGGGGGACTACTGTATACAACATTCTCAAAATGACAAAATTTTAGAAATGGAGAACAGATTAGTGGATGTGAGAGATCAAGGAGACGATGGAGGTGGGAGGGAAGTGGGTGTGGCTACAGAAGTTCAACAGGAAGGATTCTGATAGTGATGGAAATTTTCTGTGTCTTGACTGTATCTGTGTCCCTATCTGGGTTGTGATGTTGTACCATCGTTTTGCAAGATGCTACCATTGGGGGAAACTGAGTAAAAGGGGCACAGGGTCTTTCTATATTATTGCCCACAACTGCATGTGAATCTACATTGTCTTAAAATGAAAGGTCTAATTGGAAAAAAAAAAAAAAAACCTTTCAGGTTGGATGTTAGCAATTTAGAAGAAAATCCTGTAGCTGAAGTAAAATACTTTTTAACCCCTAGGAGTCAAATAGTTGTAGGGAGGGGTTGGAGAATGGTGAAATCACATGCATTTTGGGATTTTCCCATAGATGGCATCAAAATTAAGTTAGTTCTCAGAGATGGATTTACCACAAAACTAATAAAATTTAAGCTTCTGGTAGGGTCACTTGCACAGGACCCTACCAAGGCCCTGAGATGCACCCTAACAGTGTAATTGCATGAGTTAAACCCACAAAGGTAAGATATTCAACCAGTACTGGTGAGGACCATGGTCTCCTTCTACTCTGAACTGTCCCCACCTCCATTTTCCTCAGGTTGAGTAGGGACCTTGTTAAGGGGAAGTTGAACAGGAGAAACAGGTCATTTGGTTGGTAGTTGAGGTTCGATGAGGTTTACATGGCTCACAGACACTTGGAAGTTTAACTAAGTCATTGCTAGTCATCTCATTATAAGAATGCTTCCAGCTTTGCCCCACCACCCACTATGTCACCTCACCCAGCAACCTGGCACAAAGGTGTAGGCCCAGAAGTGTCCCCCTACTCCCACCCCAAATTCATAGATTGAAGCCCTACCCCCAATGTGACTATACTTGGAGATGGGGCCTTTAAGGAGGTGATTAGGTTAAATGAGGTCATAAGGATGGGGCCCTAATCCAATAGGACTTGTGGTCTTATAAGAAAGGGAAGAGACACCAGGGATACCCGTGCAAAAAGAAAAGGCCCTGTGAGGACTCAGTGAGAAGGCAGTGGTCTACGAGCCAAGAAGAGAGGCCACAGGAGAAACCAAACCTGCAGACACCTTGACCTTGGACTTCCTGTCTCCAGAACTGTGAGAAAACACATTTCTGTTGTTTCAGCTGCCCTGTCTGTGGTGTTTTGTTATGGCAGCCAAAGCAGATGAATACAGCTCTAACACCTCAAGCATGGGGGTAGTGAAGGGAAAATAAGGTTCGAAATGTACAGAGCCAAAAGCTAGCCTAGGCAAATTTCTTCCAGTCATCAAATGTGTAACACTGCAAGCAGAGGGCTCAGTTATCATCAACCCAGATCCACGTGGAAGTGCTCTTCTGTAGAGAAACTCAACAATGACATGTTTACAACTGGAAACAAACCATACTTTTTTATGAAAATCACACAATTTATTAGAAGTCCTCTGTTTTAAGAGGACAAACATGGAACTGTGCCTCAAACTGCAAGTACTACAGACATCTCCGTGGGTGAAGTTTCATACATTACAATACATGAGATGGCTTTTTTTAGTGTAACTATAGCATCTTGTCCTGATGGAATCTGGCAGTCTCATATGAAATGGCATGAAAAATCAAATCGAAGTGGTGAAATGGTCTGAAGAATTGAGTGTTCCAATGACAAAAACTGCTTCTCATATTAAAGTCAATTTGATAACTATTACATAGCTCAATATGACGCAGCAATCACTGAGTTTGCAGCCAAAAAAAATGTAGGAAAAAGAGCATTGTTGAGGCAGGCCAAGTAGTCAGTTAATGAAAGAATTTTTTTTTTTTTTTTTTTGCTATTTTGGACTGTTTGTGGTATTTGACAACTCCTGACTGCAAAATTTCACTTCACAAATTTATACTATTTTGTAATATTTGTTTTTCTCATTCTGAATAAATAATCATGATCATACCTAATTTTGTATCTGTGATTTTGTGTTCTTTTTTTGAAAGCCTCCCTCCCCAAATTTTATAAACTTCAGTCCCCACACCACCTAGCTCCATCCCTGCTGCATCTATATGAGGACAGAGCCACGTAACAGCCAGCACCAACGGCTTTAGTTATTCTAAGAAAAGCTGCATGCATCATCACAGTCTTTAATAACACAAAGAAGAGCACTGGGTTTAAAAAAAAAACAAAAGACTTTCTTAGTCAAGAAAGTGATTGAAAAAAGTCAACCTTGGAATAGAAAGATTTTTTTAGGAAAACCATAAGCAATTCTTCATATTTTTTTTTCTTCTTAGTCTATGAACATGCTCAACATACGGTAAAAGTTTGAGTCTAATCTAAAAGTTTCTTTCAAAAAATACAAAATAAAAAAATTTAAGTGATTAAGAAGTATTGTATCAGTTTTATTGGCAGCATTTTTTTCTTAGTGATATATAAAATAGTGACATGTCTTACAAGTGATGACATCTTAGATTCAGTAACATACCCAAGTGTGTGTGAAGCAGTTTTCATCTACAATCCAGGAGTGGGTCACAAACATTTTAAATACCCCAATCAGGAATCTACACTCCAGGGGCAGTTCCTTCATATTTGAAAGACCCCTTTCAGAAGCCCACAATGCAGTCTTCAACTAGATCACTCTGACTAGCAGAGGGTTTCTTAATTAGCACAAAGGGTAGTAGAAAGAATTTTTTGTTGGTAAAATGAGTGGTGTTCAAGGTCTGTGAATTAGGAGCTAGAAATATTTCCCAGGCACCTCTGCCCTGGTAAGAGCAAGGTCCAAGAATCTAGCTAGCAGACTGACACTACACCTACAACCCTATGAAGTCTTGGATTCCAAGAAATTGCTATGGATTCTGCCGCATGGTCTGGCCTTCAGAGAGGCTAAGGACAGACAGCTGAGCCTCCCCTGAGCTTCCAAGGACAGGTTTCATTCTCTTTGCTCAACAAAGCTTGTTTGGTGGCTGAATGCCTTCTGAGACTTGCTTTCTTTGTCAACACTTGGTAGTGAGGTTATAGAGAACAAAAGGTAGAACCTTCACCCATCTCTGCTCTTGGGAGGCAACCCGTATCCACAAAAAGCCCCAGACAACTGTGAAGACCCAGCTGACCATCCACAGCTGGGAACCCCTGCAGTTCCCCGCCTCCCTTCACCATCACCACCCTCCCAGACCAAAGCCACTTCTCCGAGCCACTGAGTGTGTAACTGATTCGAGAGCCACAACCCAAGTCATGAACCCTCATCATCACGAAAATCTCTCTCCTTGGCACAATTATGTGAATAAAATGACATTGGCATAGGCTCAGCTTTTGGAAATTCGTTTAATTTTTCCTCAGGTAATTACCTTATTTGTTCTCCCAGCATGACACAAAACTTATCAATTTGGAGTCTCTGTTACTAACAGACATATAGTGGTTGCTTAGCAACACCATGCATTGTTATTTCTTCATCTAATTTAAAATTCTCAATTCACCATAAAGGTCTTCAGAGAGAAGTTATTTTTCAGGGTGGGCCAAATACCATTTTTCACTGTAGCCCATTCAATTTAGAAAAGAAATTTCAGTGTACTGTTTAATCAACATAAAATGATTTGTACAAAACATTTAACATCTTCTTGAAATGTAGCTGTCTTCTTTCACTAATCATATCTACTTAATTTATTCTGAACTTTCCCAGGGAGATTTCCTTTCTCCTTCCATCCTTGCTCAGTCTTCTCGTTCAGCTTCCAAGGTGATTTATGGCTACCCTTTAGACAGGAAGTGACAGATCTGGGAAGGAAGTTTGGAAATATAAGATACACTTTTTCTGTCCTGCAGGTAAGCATGGAAAGGAACCTCAAGTAGTCATTCCAATGAGTCACTTACCCCAAATTCCAACTTCATTAGACTATACATTTAACATCAAAGTTTTCTGATAAGAATGCTGCAAAATGAATCAATTGTTTGCTCTAATAATAGTCTGGCTTACCTTCAAGTACGAGGGGAGAGTGTCATTGAGGTGCCCTCCCACAAGACAGCACCTCATATTTTTTTATTCACCAAACAATATTCCTTGACGTTAAGATGGACTTCTTGCCAGAACTCATTGGAAAGGACTCATTTTCATAAAGCAGGCAAAGGCATTTCTGCAAGGACCCTTTCATTATGTGTTGAGTGTATTGAAACAGCAAGTGAATCGAAATGGATTTAAAAAGACTCGATTATCATGATTGCTTGGAATCTGGAACAATCTGGAATAAAAACTCACAAATTTAGGCTAATGGGGGAAAAGAACCATAAGAGTAAATAAAAGGGCAAATATAAATGGAATGTTTTAAAGGAAGTACAATTTTGTTCCTATAACGATATGGAGAAGATCTGACGTTCGTAGCAGTAAAATCTCTTCGAGGACAGACAAGATTGATTTTTGTTGGCTTAAAACCTCATTACCCCTCTCAGTCTGTGTGTGTGTGATGGGACGAGACTCCCCAGAGAGGATGCTTAAGTTATAATAAAATAAATGATCGATAAGTCACCGGGGTGGGGGTCAGGTTATTCTTGGCTTTGGGATTTGTTTTCATAATGGAGACTGTGATCTTAGGGGCTAAGCTGAGGGGCAGCTAGCAACACCAGAATAGAAACTTGGGAAGATGAGTCCAGCCATCCAACCGAGGGGCTTTACTGAAGGTTTGCTGTAGGTGTGGAGCCAGTACTCTCCTCCCTAGCGAGGCAGCGGAGGGTGCTGCTCAAGGGCTCACGCTGAACCAAGAATACCTATGTTCCAATCTCAGCTGTGCTGTGTTTTAATCCTGTGACATTAGACTGATCACACTTATCCATCTGGACCTCAGCATTCCCATCTGTAAAATGGGGACAGTAATTCCTCAAAATGTTGTTATGAGCATTAAAGAGTGAATACACAACAGAGGAGGCTTCATGGGCTTGTGACATGAGCAGACACACAGGGCCCTCCCCATCACCCTCCTCCATGCATAGAAGGGTCCCTATGCTTGGTTTAGTGATCTGCTGTCACTGTCTTGAAATTCCTAATCATTATTGAAGAAGGGCCCGGTATTTTCATTTTGACCTGAGCCACACAAATTCTGTATCAGTGCCCTAAACACATTACATTAAGTATTTAGAACAAGTCCTTGCCCATAGTCAGTGCTGACCGTTATCATTATTCCCCTTCTCCCAACACAAAATTTTTAGGAAAATTCCCAAGATAGCAGTGAAGCTAGAAGTTGGGTGGGAAAGAACTGGGAGTGGACAGAGGAGCCAGCCTTGGTGCCTAACTTACTAATTCCTGCAATATCCCCCCAACAGAGCAGGATGAGAACAGAGCTGCACAAGGGCATCCAGTCTGTTTTATTTGGGACTATTTTACTTTCAAGTCTGGATAGAAACGATACAGGCTGATGAAACCTGCATTGACAGAGAGGTCCTCAAGAACCAAATTTAGTGCCTAGCTACTGGCACTTGTGATGAACACACCGATTGTTTACACGCAAACCCGAACTTTAAGGGCACGAAAGATCATCTGAAGATCCTTCATCCTTTTACGGATGTTGAATAGGAGCACGCACGCCCTGCCTCTTCCAGCCCCACTCCCACCCCACCCACTCCTGCCATCATTCTCAGGGCCCAAGGCAAAAATACAGTGGAGGCCCGTGTGCCTTATGTCTAAATATGAACAAGTAATTCATCAAGCCAACAAACTTTTAAATAAGTTATTTTCTATTCTACCACCTTGTCAAATACACCTTCAAGTGACCTGGAAGGCCAAGTTCCAATTTAAAATTCCTTTCACTTCTTAAAGTTGTTCGTGTGTATGTGTGTAGACACCCCTGCCCTCACAACCAGGCTCCACCCCTTATTCCTGAAACCATTCAAGCTTCAGCCACCCTTGGGACCTTGGGACAGACACTCCAGTGAGTGGGCCGCTCCCCATAGGACAAACCTGAGGAGGACACCAGCACAGAATCAGAATCTTGGATCCACTAGCAGGTTTCAAGACCCACAGCCCAATGACAGCGTCTGTGACATCCAGTTACAATTATGAAAAAGAACATCTGATTGGTCACTCCTAAGCCAATGGGGTTACCACTCTGCGGGCCAATCCGCAACGTCCAGGGGTAGAGGGTCATTGGATGAAAAAAAGGCTACCTAGGCACACTTTCTGTGAAGGCGGCATAGACTCATTTGGTAATCTGAACAGGACTGTCAAACACTTACACACATACCCCAAGCTAGGTAGTTCCCTGGGCAGGATTCTCTGGCAAACCAGTGGTGTGGTGGATAAGCCAGTCAGTATTACAGTACAGAGGGAGGGTTATCTAAACACTAACTGATGCTGAAGTGTGCAGGTCACTCACTGATGCTCTTTACATCCATCCCTGGTGGACAACACTAGCCATCACCAATATCCCATTCTCTTTCTGTTCTGGCCAATGGAAGACTGCACATCTCAGGCCTGTGCATTTGGGAGCTGATGGACCATAAGACTAGCTTCTGGCCAATGGGTTAACTGAGGTAGCAAAGAATGTCTCTCTTCCCCTGCTGCTGCCATCTAGAAGTCCGTGTGTTCCAGATGGCACAGCCAAAAGATGGTGGAGCCTCCATCATCCAGGGCCCCTGATGACTGGGTGGGCCCAGCCATCTACCCGCTGTGCTGGACATGAAGTACAAGTGAGAAGAAACTCTTGTGTTACTCCATTGAGCTGTTGGTGTTGTTTCTTACTGCAGCAAAACCCAGCCTGTTCCAACTAATACACTCAATCCACTCAATTAAGCTCCAAATGAATCAAACTCAGACATAAAGCCAAAAAAAAAAGGCGTACAGATGACCTTTGATATTTAGAGCCACCTTTCGTAATTAGCAGGATTTCTGGTTCTGTTATAAGTGGGAAAGAGAAAGTACCATGAACTTTAAAATTATGGAAATCGAATTCAAAGGGAGTTGAATGTACAAAAGCACTTAAGACCCTGACAATTAATTCAGGGCTGGATGAACCAACCATGGCTGATCAGAGCACACCAGACTACTGCTTCGAACCTTCATGAGAAACATCGTCACTGTCAGAGCAGTGGTTTGTGCAGTCCAATAACTTGTCTCAATGACACAAAATTGTGCCTCCACCTTTCTGCCTTCACCTGCACACGGTTTTAACCTAATTTCCTATCATCTTGTTTCTCGCCACTTTTTACCCTCAAACAACCTTTAATTGTGATAAGTAGGAGCATTAGAGCAGTCAGAAGTTTGTAAGGGGAAATCAGATCCATTCAGGGTCTTGCCCTACCCAGTTAAGGTAATTATCTTAAAATTCCAATGCCGAGACCAGAATTCAGAGCATCCTACTCACGGCCGAGTCACACCCAGTCACGTCCATCGTGTTGCCCGTTACTAACAATTGCCATCACAGATACAAACTCACTGCTTCATCAGACAAGGCAGGAGAAAGTCCAGGGCTCTCTTTAATTCACGTCCACAGAGACGTGATGACCAGGCCGCCTTAAAACCCAGCAGTTGTCTTGGTCAGTCTCTCTGCTATACTTGACCTTGACGACTCTCCTCGAAACTCTCTATTCCCTTGTCCCAATAACAAGGCTGGCTCATGGTCCTCCTCCTACCGCTGTGACCACTCCTTAGTGGACCCTGACTCGTCTCCCTCCCCTTAATTGCTGGCATTCCTCAAGGATTCACTCTTAGTCACTGCTTTCCTTGTGGTCCATGCTCTCCTTGAAAGAGCTTGGCTATTCTCATCTACCCAACGTAGACAATGATACCCAAGCCCATCTCCTCAACTCGCAATTCATATACTTTTTGCACATCTCCACCTGGACATCCCACAGACACTTCAACATGCCCCAAACTAAAACTTGCCACTTTCCCCCCAACTCCTTCCTCTTTGGTGTTCTCTATTTTGTTCAGATGATACAGTGGGTTGAATGGCGTGCCCCCCGCAAAGAGACGTCTATCTTGACATCAGTATGTAACCTTATTTGGAATAAGCATCTTTGAAGATGTAATTAAGTTAGGGACCTCAAGATGAGATTATCTTGAATTCAGGGTGGGCCCTAAATCCAATGACTGATGTCCTTCTAAGAGAAAGACAGAGGGAGATTTGAGGCAAACACACACAGTGGGAAGGCCACGTGAAAACAGAGGCAGAGACTGGAAGGATGCCTCTACCAGCCCAGGAACACCAGGGATTGCCTGCAACACCAGAAGTGAAGAAAGAAAAAGCCATGGAAGGGGTTCTCCATCACAGCCTCCAGAGGAACCAATCCTGCTGACACTCTGATTGTGGACTTCTGGCCTCCAGAATTTTCGCACAATAAGTTTATGTTGCTTTAAGCCACCAAGTCTGTAGTCATTTGTTACCCAGCCCCAGAACACCAATACAGATGGCATACCTCCCACCTTCTGAAACCTGGCAGTGACTTTGGACTCCTCCCTCCTCTCTCTCTTCCCATTTCCAAACAGTTGCCAAACGCTGTTGCCTCTTCCTCCAAAATACCTCCCAGATCTTCCTCGAACTTGCCTCTCTCAAGTCCAGCCATTGTATGTCTAGACCACATGCTGTTTATCTTTTCATCTGTCCGTGGACATTTGGGTTGCTCCCACCTTTGGGGTCTTATGAATAATGAACCATGCTGCTGTGAACATTGGTGTACAAACATCTGTTCAAGTTCCTTATTTCAATTCTGTTAGGGGTTTTCTTGGTGCAATTAGTGGCATTTAAGATTACTGGTCGGTGGGACTTCCCTGGCGGTCCAGTGGTTAAGACTCCACTCTTCCAGTGCGGGGGTGGGCAAAGGTTCAATCCCTGGTCAGGGAACTAAGATCCCACATGCTGCGCGGTGCAGCCCCCCCAAAAAAGCTTAGTGGTTGGTGGGACACATGCAGGAAGGGGACATAGGGATCTAGCAGGGCCAGCAGCCTGTACCAGAGGAGCAGGCCGTTGGTCCCGAGCCCCGTGGTCTCATGGCCACGTGCTGAGCTGCTACAAGAAAGGCAAGTTCTGCCCCCCATGGCCCCAGTGAGAGCCTTACCTGCAAGGCAAGGCTTGCAGCCTGAGGAGAGAAAAAGGGACAATACCTTCCTCCCTCCCTGGTTACCTGCTGCAAACCTCCAGGGCCTCCCCATATTTACCCAGATTAGCTCAGGCCAGCTCACAACGCAGGGAGACCCTGGTATCAGCACAAGGCAGGTTAAACAAGATGGTGAGGGAATACACACACAGCACCTGGAGTGTGCCAGGTTCTCAGCTGAGTGCCTGCCAGTGTGAGCTAGGATGAGCTAGCGCAGTGGGGAGCGGCAGGTTTGATCCAGGCAGGTGGTCAGAGTGGGCAGGTACAGAAGATGCTGGGCCAGGGAGCTGGGCAGTGAGAAAAAGTGTATGAGCTTCCTCTTGCTGCTGTAACAAGTTATCATGAATGGAGTGGCTTCAGACAATACAGATTTACTATTACAATTGTAATTTACAACTAATTTAATATAATGGCAATTTACAATTACCCATTGACTCACAATTCTGAAGGTCATAAGTCCAGAGTGGGTCTCCCTGGGCCAAAATCAAGGTGTCAACAGGGCTGCATTCCTTTCTGTAGGCTCTAAGGAGAGAGCCCATTCCTCACCTTTTCCAGCCTTGAGGCCGCCTGCATTCCTGGACCTGTAGCCCCTTCCTCTAGCCTCAAAGCCAGCAACCAATGGCAGGCCCAGAATCTCACATAGTATCCCTCTGTCTTCCTCTTCCTCTTCTTTTCCCACTTTTAAGGACGCTTGTGATAACATTGGGCCCACCCAGTGAATCCCAGATCAGCTCCTCATCTGCTGATCGTCAACCTTAAGTCCGTCTACAACCAGAATTCCCCTTTACCATGTGACCAGACATATTCACAGGTCCCCAGGATTCGGACATGGACATCTTTGGGGGGCTGTGGTTATGCTGTTCACCATACGTGATCTGGGGAAGGCAGTAGGGGGAGATAGAGGGGAATCAGAATCAGGGAGGAGGGGTGGTTGGTAGCAGTACTTCACAGACCGGGGAGACGTTTAAGAATCTAGAATGGCTTTCCAAGAGCAAAGCAGGGTGTCGGACTCGGGAGACGGGGGTTAACGGGTGTGTTATCATAGTAAAAATGGAGGTCTAGCGAACAAAGCCAGGGCTGGTGGGTGAGACTGGGGTACCGGTGGGGACTCGGCCTCAAGAACAAGGTGGCAGTACATTCACAGTCACTGGGGCAGGATCAGAGCAGCCCCGCCAGAAAGGCTTGTGGAACGTGGAGTCGTCTGAGAATTTAACCAGTTCTCAGGGGATTCGCAAGTCCCCTGACTTTGTAGCAAGCCAGATCACATCCTGAAGTGAGAAGGCGAGCGTTGGCAGGAAACAGCCAGGGCATCCGGGTTCTAACCCACATTCAGAAATGCTGAATGCTGTGGGAGTGTGAAACACACAACAGGACAACGGGAGGAGGAGTTCCTCCGCTCGGGACACAGACTCAGCCAAACAAGGAGATGAATGCAGACACCAGGGGCGAGCCGAGCAGCAAGAACAGATGGCACCGCTCAGGTCCCCTGCGCCAGCTTTGCTGACTGAGCCGGCAGGCTGACAGCCAAAGCCAAAACGGACCCAGAAGATAGACGGGAACTTTCGAGGGTGCGCTTGGATTGCAAGGCAAAGAAGAATGTTGACAGGAATCAGAGCTGTCCACCGGGAATTTGATTCCATTTCATCTGGGCAGTGGTGATGGGTCTTCGCCATTACTGCAGAAAACAGGAAGCCAGGCATCCCTTTCTCATTAATGTACGGTCAAATCAGTTGTGCTTGGGGGACGCTTAGAAACACCAAGTCCCGCCTCGAGGTGGCTTGGGCATGAACGTAGTTGCCCCACAGGCCCTGTGTCACCAAAGGAAGACAATTATGAGGAATCCACCAGTCTTGCAATAGAATTCTCACTTCAGATGTCAAATAAGCAGAGGGCATAAAAAGGACCTCTCCCCATGTTGATTTCTCCCTTTGCTCTTAGATTCTGTTTGATTTCCTAGGAGACCTTAGGGCATTGCTTTGTTTAAGATGCTGAAAGCCCAGCGATCTCGAGCTGTAATTAGTTTTCTCCATCAGCAGAAAGCACCTTTGTCTTATTTCTCAAAAGTCAAAGCCAATCAATACACACTACATTTTTATACCTCCCCTGGCTAATCAGAAGGTCAGCTGGCAAGAGACTCTCCACCCTGGGCATGGCAGAAATCCTTAGGACTACAAAGAGAGCAAAATTCACACTGTCTCCCCCTGCCTTACTCTGAGATGTTATCAAAGGTGAATCCAAGGGTGCTGGCCAAGCAGGGCAATAAGGTGCCAGGTTAACCTCAAAATGCAGGCGCTAGGACCCAGACAGAACCCACAGGCATTTCTGAGTTAGCGCCTTTTCCTAGCCTGGGGCCCCACTATTAAACGTGAATATATTAATTGGATCACAGCTAACACTTTTAACCGAGACTCCGATTTGCAATTTGATAAACTCCTGCTACAGTGACTAGTTTATGAAAACTAGAACGTTAAGACCCCATTCAACCACCTCCTCGCCAGCCTTGTCGGGCTGCTTATCGATAGCATCCAGTTTTCAACGTCAAGCCTTTCATTTTGGAAAGCCTCAAGATCACACATGGTTTTCCATGCAAGAGTTTTTACTACAAAATGATGTTAAGTCTGCTTAAAAGGTACAGGCCTGGTTAGGTCCAAAGTGGAATATGATTTTCATATTACTGCTTCCAGAGGAAAGTCTCAGCACCCAGGCATTTCCCATCAGATAAAACAATAGCCCAACCCAAGTGATTTAAAAGTAGAGCAGGGCTTCCCTGGTGGTGCAGTGGTTAAGAATCCGCCTGCCAATGCAGGGGACACGGGTTCGAGCCCTGGTCCGGGAAGATCCCACATGCCCACGGAGCAACGGGGCCCATGCGCCACAGCTACTGAGCCTGCGCTCTAGAGCCCGCGAGCCACAACTACTGAGCCTGCGCTCTAGAGCCCGCGAGCCACAACTACTGAGCCTGCGCTCTAGAGCCCGCGAGCCACAACTACTGAGCCTGCGCTCTAGAGCCCGCGAGCCACAACTACTGAGCCTGCGCTCTAGAGCCCGCGAGCCACAACTACTGAGCC
>NC_041221.1:24168497-24185352 GCF_002837175.3 Physeter macrocephalus
GTGCCACAATTACTGAGCCCACATGCCTAGAGCCCGTGCTCCGCAGCAAGAGAAGCCACCGCAATGAGAAGCCCGCGCACCGCAACGAAGAGTAGGCCCCGCTCGCCGCTACTAGGGAAAGCCTGCGCACAGCAGTGAAGACACAACGGAGACATAAATAAATAAATACATTAAAAAAAAAAAAAAGTAGAGCAGGGCGTTGGGTGGCTGTCAGGGAGCTTTCGAGGAAACTTCTCTTTCTGCCAGCTTTGTGCAATCACTAGGAAAGAAGAAGAACCGTAGATAAGGAAGAAGCAGGTCACACCCAGGCATTAATTTCAGGAAATCGAACACAGGCTTTAGTCTGCATTCAGCTGCCACTTATCTCCGGTTAGAGGAGAACAGGTCAAGGTCCAGAATAAATGGGGGCGCACAGCCTTCCCGAGCAAATTCTAAGGGCTTGGAGCTGTTTGGTGGCAAACGCATCCCTGTGGAATCACCCCCCACAGAGCCTGGGCGGTTTCCTATTCCTCCCCAACTGTTACCCCGAAACGGAATAAAGCAAGACTGACCCACCTCCCCACTGCGTTGCTTGGAACCCCGTTAATCAAGGCCAGCAGGTTCGGCCGGCAGGAATTTGTGCTAACACTTCTCAGGTGACTGACCATGGCAAGGCTGATATGACTTAATAGTATGGAGGAACGAACACCTTCCATCTTGTCCAGAAGTCCTTCGCCTGACTTTCAAGGTTCTGCATGAGCTGGTCCAGGCCTACTTAGCGACCTTTACTTCTAGTGAACATCAATCTTCCAGGTGTCCTCTGGAAATTTCCTCTTTCTTCTCCCCTCTCCTAGAGCCCATCCCTCTTGTGTTCGCCATGGTTCTCAGACCCCAGGGCATCCCAGGACTGAGGCCTGGGCAAGGTGCATTTTTACAGACTCTTCGGGAGACACGGCTCAAGGCTCCAAATCCAACTGTCCTCCAAGCCTCCCCCTCGTCATCTACACCGGCGTGTCCCAAGCTGCAGGATGTGGCCCCCAGCGCAGAGGTTGAAGTCAACTTAGGGGGTTCAAGGTGAGACAAGCATTTTTTATGAATCAGAATAGAATCTGAAAAAGAATATATATAAATATATATATGTATACATATCTGAGTCACTCTCCTGTACACCTGAAACTAGCACAACATTGTAAATCAACTCTACTCCAATTAAAAACCATTTTTTAAAAAAAAGTCACAACAACACAAGATGAAAAGTGCTGAAACACCAAAGATAGCACAAGGTAGCTGTAGAGGAGAGAGCGCATCAGTGTTCCCGCAAGAGGCAGGGAGGAGTCACCAAGACCGTGGAGGCTGGGTGGCGGAGGCTGGGTATGAAGAGGAGGAATGACTCTCTGGACAAAACGAGCCCACACGATTGGCTCTTCCGGCCCTTTGCAATCACCTGGGCACTTGTTTAAAATTCCCCAAACTCCTCCTCCCAGAGTCCAACTCGGTAGCTCTGGGGCAGAGAGGGCCCAGCTTTTGCACAGGGTTTCCATCCCCTCTCTTCTGTGCCCCTGCAACAGGAGGGCAAAGGGCTGTCCAGTGGACCTGCAGCATTAACTACACATGGATTAAAAAATCCAAGATTCTCAGTGTATAAGAATAGTGTATGTACATATAGGAGCCAGTAAGGCACTCATGCAAACTTCTTTTTTACACTGATATAGGTCAGCCTTGCACCACTTACACTCAATGGGAAAAGGCCTCATACTCCCAAACGCTGTTCAGCCGGATATCCTTTGTAGAAATTGCTTGCTAACTGTCTCTCCATCTGCCAGCCATGATGCCTCCTCTCTCCTCCTTTTGGGAAACCACGTCTCACACATTCTGGGGTTCTCCCTCTGGCTCCAGGATGGAGGATGTGACCAAGCCTAACGGAATCACCAGCAACCCTCAAGCTACTGCAATTGATTTTGGGGGTAGAAATCCACACAGAAAATTAGAACTAAGGGGATATAAGGAAACCTTGGCTGGGATTGTTCTTGGAGAGACACATACTCTTTCCCTCTCCATCCCCACCTGAACCCAGGATGAAGTGATGCTCAGGCTGCAGCAGCCAGCTAACCACCATGGGATGGGGGAGGGGCCGTTCTGAGAAAGAATTCACACAAAGAAAGTAGAGCTCATACCTAGAGAGAGAAGCCAAGTTCTGGTAACAATGTGGGAGCCCTGGAGCCTGGTCCACCCTTTCCATTATATAAACAAAAACCTTCCCACTTTTGTTTAGGCCAGTTAGAGTAGCATTTTTTTATTACTTGCAACTGCAAGGGTCCAACTGATACATCTTCCACCTCCTAGACACACTGTAAGGTGATTAGAGGCTCCCAACTCCTTGAGCTTCTACACACCTTCTACACACAAAGTGGGCACTTGGCAAAATTTTTATTAACTCTATGAACAGACAGTTCTTTTCCAAAAACAAGCTACAACAGAAAATTTCATTTTTCCAAAGAGCAATTTTGGACATGACTATTGTACATCCTCCATGATCATATATCAAAATAAAGCCACTTTCTTAAACATCTAAAAGAGAAACTATAAAACATATATGGCCAAAATTCATTTGACCTGTATTATGCAATATGCATGATACACTGTGGCTATAAGCTGTTCCCCTGATCCTTAATAATCTGATTCTATAATTTCTTAAGATTCTCTTCCAAAACCCAAATGTAAAATTAAGATTAAAGGATCATTACAACTGAGTTAAGTTCAATTAAACATGCATCCATTCAACAGTAAATCAGTTAACAGTTAACATGCCTTTCTGTACCACCAGATGTGAGATGCCTTATAAGCTATGATGAAACTGGGCTTGATAACTAGAGGGAAAGAGTGAAGTATGCCAAGTGGTTTTCAGGCATTTTGTAGAAAGGAATTCTGTCCTATCTGCAAGATTAGCTTTTGGATCCTCTAAGAAACTCTAATTACTATTAAAAATGTTTCTACTCTTCATTTTGTAAGTTTTGTAAGACTGGAGAAAATTATAACTAAAAGGATTAAAAGTTAGAAACCCCTGACTTGTCTAGGAGCAAACATATTGTATTGGGATTCTTTGCTTGGCAATTGTCAGACACCCAATTAGAAAAGTGTGGGCAAAAGCTGGAGATCCATTGGCTCACATTAAACATGTTGTCCTTGCCAAAGATGGGGAGAGATGGAAGCAAAAACGCAAGTGGTTTTGGGACTTTGTTTCTATCTCATTCTCCACAAAGAGACTTCATTATCTCAGACAAGTTTAGTCCTGGGGTTGAAAGCAGAACTGCCAGCTACTCTTCACTTACATCTTCACAGTTTTGTGGCCAGAAAGAGAAAGACTTCATTTCTAGTCCAAATCTCCCAGGTCCAAATCTCCCAGGGAAGAATTCTGATTGGCCAGTTTTCAGTTAAATGTTGGATGACCATCTGTCCCAGTTTGTCTGAGACTGAAGAGGTTCCCCGGACATGGGACTTTCAATTTTGAAATTGGGGAAGTCTGAGCAAGTATAACTCTAGTAATGGTACCCCCAGACCAATTATTGTAGCTATCGAGGTGAGTTACCAATACTCGAATTTAGGTCAAATGTCTGCCCTTTCATGGATCAGAGTTGGGACCCATACAGGACCCAGGCAGACCTCAAAGTGGGACAAGGGGAAAGAGCCAACAAGAAGGGTGGCTTAGAAATGACCACCAAAAGATGACTGAAAGGTGGGCACCTGCCCCAGTCTGTTTCTATCATACATACCTAATAATCTGGTTAACTGATTCCTGGGATCATTCCAATAAAAGAAACTTACCTGGGAATTTTAATTCTCTAAACTCCCTAGAATGAGTCTTAGTCCATTATTGCTTCAATTTGACAAATGCTACCCCGGTGAACCAAAATAGACAATACACGCCTTCAACCACTTCCATATCCAAGAAAACTAATTCATTTCTTAGAAACTATCCCACTAAGTACTACATTAATCACTTGTCTTCAAAACTACTGTGCTCTGTCAAAACACATCCTACAGTTTGATGTTAAACACTCTGAAGCATTTATAACAATATAATGTATGCACATTGTCAAATTGCATATTTCACCTTCTAGCAATTTTCTTTTCTTGAGAGCTTAGTTTCTCCTTCATGTGCTTTAGGATTGCTTGAATTCTTTAGCTCATTGTTTCAGGAAACGGAATTAATATTTAAAAACAGTAACAGTGTTATTTCAAGACTGTCTCAGTAATAGCCAGAGTTCCCATAACATAAATTATCTTCTCCTTTTAGTAGTCTTATTTCCTTTACCAAGTCACACAATCAAGACAAGCCAGGGGGGAAAAAATGTTTGAATTATAGTACATCTCCCAGGAAGACTTAAGTTTGCACTACCAAGATGTACAGTCAACAAAGACACACAGACATTCTGGGTGGCCTTCAGTTGCTTATGCTTTTAAGAAAATAGATTAAGTACCATGTGTGCAAAATAGCAGCATGTAAGAAATCATCCTGGGTTATAAAAGCACAAAAAGTCACAACTGTCCCACTCTCAGCATTGCTTCTCACTACCTTTGACCCCATTGCCAACAGACTATTTGAGTTTTCCAGGTAGACGGTGGTCCCCCTGGGACCACGTATGGTCTCTAGGGACATCCTGACCGCTACAGCATGAAGGATCTCTTTTTCCTTGATTCATCTGGTTTAAGTTGGATAATTCCCCAAAGGATATTTAATAGAAAAATAAGGACAAATAAAGCAGTAGAAAATACCAAAGGACAGGCATGCATATGTTTGCAGAGCAAAGGTGCTTTGTTCTGAGGTTACTGAAATAAGATAGGTCTTGTTCTTCCCTCCTTCACAAAAGCAGGGCCTCCTGGTCCTCAGCTCTAGATGACCCGGAAAGTAAGCAAAGTACCACATCCTAGTAGGAGACCCAAGTTCCAAGTGTTCCCTAATCCCACTTCATCTCACTCTCAGCATCTTTGCAAAAATTGCACAATGTTAGGTATAGAGGAAGCCGGAACAAAGACTGGGGGGAAAGTACATCCTGGAGACTGGACAGGAAAGTTCAGAAAGAAGGGGAAAGTGCTGGAAAGGAAGGAAAGGGGAGGTATCTGTATAAAAGAGAGTAGAACAAAGATGTCTTGGTGAGCACCTTGACGTGGGGACCAAAGGAGCCCCACAGCCATGCGGAGGTGGACACCCACTGAGTCCAGGACGGAGAGGTTCTGTCTCATATCCCAGGCCCAGCTGCCCTCAACAAGACTTTGCTGAGGTCAGTTCCCAATTTAGGAACTGGTGAAAGACACCTTGAATCATGAACTATATCCCCTAATTTTAAAATGACTACTTTTGTTGGAATCCTTGAAATTGAAGGCAAACTGAGACAAACGAACTTAAACACGGAGAAAGGATTTTTCTCAAGTAAGTTTGCAACACAGCACTTTGAATTCACCTTAGAATTAAACCTTAGAATTAAAGGTTTAATTCTACGGACCAAAAAAATTGACATATTAAAGTTAAACTTCACGTAGTACTTTTATTTTCAGTAATAATACGTGCACGGATATCTTACAGCTGCTCACTTTGCATTGTATGGTCAAGTTATAAGTAACTATACATGAACGATTTCTGTAGGTTGAATAATGACACTCCAAGAGAGAACTGCAACTTAATCCCTGGAACCTGTGAATATCACCTTAAAAGGGAAAAAATTACTTTGCAGAGATGATAGAGTTAAGGATCTTGAGAAGGGGAGACTAGCCTGTGTTATGCAGGTGGCCCCTAAATGCGATCACCTGTGTCCTTATAAGAGCGAGGCAGAGGGAGATTTGACCCAGACACACAGAGGAGAGGGTGATGCAATTACAGAAGCAGAGACTGGAGTGAAGCAGCCCTGAGCCAGGAAGGCTGCAGCCACCCAACGCTGTGGAGCAGGAACAGACGCTCCCCTAGAACCCCCTGCGGAGGCGCAGCTCTGCTGACACCTGGGTTTCAGTCCAACAATAACGATTTTGGATCTCTGGCTTCCAGAACTGCAAGAGAATGAATTTCTATTGTTTTATGTTACCAAGTTGTGGTAATTTGTTATCGCAGCCACAGGAAACTCATACCAGGATGTTAGGAATCCATATTTCTAGGGTAAGAGGAAAGATGTACCATTATGAAAATCACAGAAATTAAGTGTACATACTATTATTAACATAAGTTGAAACTATCAGTACGAACTCATGGGTTTTTTCATTGACACAACATTATATCAGTTTCAGGTATATAACATAACGATTCGTTATTTGCATACATTGAAAAATGATCACCACAACAGATCTAGTTAACATCCATCGTCATACATAGATACATAATTTTTTTCTTGTGATGAAAACTTGTAAGATCTGCTTTCTTAGCAACTTTCAAATACTGTATTTATTTCAGTATTATTAACTATAGTCACATATGCTGTATGTTTTAAAATAGAATACAGCATTGAATCTAAGATTCACCATTTTTCCTACATTTTAATGTCTCTGAAATCAGGAGTTATCTTACAATTAATGACAATTTATACGAAAATTGGTTGTGAACTATTTTTTCAATGTTACCTAAAATAATGCTGCAACATACAATGAACGAAGCTTTGGTTTTGATGAAATGTAGAATATACTTCCTAGTTTTAAGCATTGACATGGTCTAGAAGCTTCCACATCCAAATCTGTGACAATTTGAGCAACAGAAAGAATCTCAGTTATAGTGGATTGAAACACAATGAATCAGTGAAAATAGGTGAGTCCACAATGATACTAAAAAAGAGAGATTAGGAAAAATTTCTTATGTCACAATATGCTGTAAATTACTTTGAAAGTTGGTAATTAAAATGAAATAATTAAGCATTTATCAAGCCTTCCCAGTAAAAATAGCATTTCAGAGAAATCAATTATCTGGTTGATGAAGGAAAGCTCTGCTTTACAGAAGAATGCCAGATAATAGTGAGAAGAAATAATGGAATTCAAAAATCAGCATTCTGCAAACTTTTATGAAGCCATTGGCCCAGGCAAAGATAGTCAGATGATGTTAAAACTATTGGGTATGAGTGGATATATGTATACGTAAAAGTGCTTCACTTTGCTGTACAGCAGAAGCTAACACAACATTGTAAATCAACTATATTCCAGTAAAAATTAATTTAAAAATAAAAAGTGGGTCAAAAATTTAAATAAAAATTTTTTTAAACTATTGGGTATGACTGGTGGAAATTGGATATTCATATTGTGCCCAAGTAGCAACACACAGATTATTTTCTTATGTCAAGGAGAAAAATCAATAATTTTACCATGGAGGAATCAAGCCACTATCATCGTAATCTGGTGGCCAAACTCACTAATGGTGTCCTAAGATATGATGTGTCCCAATGCAAAATGAGGTCACAACATCACTTACGATGGTTTCTAATCAAAAATGTGTGAATTGGATCCATTAATCCTATAAAACTAACTCCTAGTTCATAGGAAATAGAGGGGAGAAAGCTCAAGACCAGTGGCACCATGAGAGACAAAACTGACAAATGCAGAAAGTGGACAGCTTGCAGGAAAGATGCCTGGCCAGCTCAACAAGTCATGGTCATGGAAACAAAGAGGGAAGTTGTGTCTGAGTAGAGAAGACGTGGGGATTCGACAACCAGATTCGGTGAGGGCTCCTGGGTTGGGGTTGAGGGTGAACAAATCAACCGAACTGGACATTTGGGCACAGTTGGAAAAACCGGAACAGGGACAGTGTATAGGATAAAATAAAAATGTATGGACATGCAAAGGTGGACGTTACTAACTGGAAAAGCACCTTACTACTTAGCATGAGTAGTATGATATTATGTTGGCTTTTAAAAGCATACAAAGATCTATATCATGTCACACACACACACACACACACACGTGGAACAATATAGCCTAAGGTATTAAAAGTGATCATCTGTGAGTGACAGGAATAAGGTGTTTTTATTTGGTTATTCCTATTTCCCTGTATTTTCTAACTTCCTAGAATATTCATTTATTGCATTTCAAATAATGAAAATTATAGTTTAAATAGAAAATAAATCCATTCAGGACTTCCATTTCGGTCAGTATAAAAGACTAGATACCCTGGCTGACTGTCTCACTGACACAACTAAAAATCCTGGATAAATAGAAAAACATCTTTTAAATCTATTAATGAAATAGAAAAAGAGTAAAGACTTTTCCAAAGCCAAAAAAAAGGAAAAGAAGGAGCCAGAAAATTAAGTTCAATGTGCAAATTAAAATTTCAAAGATAGACACTAAAAGAATTGAGGAAGAGTATAGAGCTTCTAAATTATTGGTGAGAATATGGGGAAAGAAGACAGAAAAAAGGAGAACAAATAACAAGAATAAAAGCTTATGGTAAATATTACCCTCAATATATGTTATGACAATAATGTAAATGGATTAAATGTTTCAGTTTAAAGACAAAGATGTTCAGATTGGACTAAAACACCCAACTGCATATAGTTTACAAAAGGCAAATATATAATGAAAGGACACATGAAGGTTCCAAGAAAAAGGTTATGAGAAGATAGGCCAAGAAAATAGTAACAAGAGAGAGTTGGTGTCACTCTGCTAGGTATTTCATAGATATGTAGATAGACAGATACAGTAGATATAAAGAAATAGGTAAATGATTGATAGATGGATGGATAGATAAATAGATGGAGAGATAGATAGGTAGATAAATGATAGATAAGATATAAAGAAATAGGTGGATGATGGATAGATAGATAGATAGAGTGACACATATATAGATACATACATATAGATACACACACACATGAATTTATATTATTAGATATATAAGCCTTAAGGAAAAAAGCATTTCTTGACATGAAGTTAAAATAAAAATTTTAATTTACTAGGAAGATATAATAATTTGTAACTTGTACACAACTCATAAAATAGACTCCAAAGAGAAAAAGCCAAACTGACAGAATTATGGAAAAAAATTCAAATCAATAATCATATGGGAAATTTTCACATACCCCTTTTAGCAATTGATAGGTCAAATTAATTTGCTTAATTAGACAAATGATTAGCCTAATTAAGGCTATAATATAATTAAGACCATAACAGACTTGACTATAATCACTAAGATTTATTTAAGGCACTATAAAGTTAAGACTGCATCCAAAAAATAGAAAATACAAATTCTACTCAAGCACATACAAAACACTTACAAAAATCGAACATATATTGGGCTACAAAGCAAGTTTGAACACATTTTAAAGGATTTGAGTTGTACAGACCACTATGCAATTATTAGAAATCAGTAACAGAGATAAGAAAAACATTTTATTTGTATAACCATCGAGTTACAATAAATTTGGTTACAGCAGCTTTACAAAACAATACAATACAGTAATTTTGGTTATAGCAAAATAATGTGCCTGACAGGGTAAGCTGGCTTTACCAATTCTCCTTAGGATTCTAACAGAAGAATATGAATGAATAACCACCATTCATCCAGGGATGAAATTAGTGTTTGCATCTGTACGTAAGGGGTTAATTTGGACTTAATGGCAACTTTTCTTTTCGGAAGGTGGGAAATCACTTGCATCTAAGCAATACACCGTGTTTTCTGTTTCAGCCCTTGTGCTTTTCCAAGCCAAAATCTTCCTTCCCGCTGTCCAGCAAGATAAAGGATTTAGGACAGGTGGATTTTACAAACACCCTTGTGAGTTGGGTCTTTATTAGGATAAACACCAAAAAAATCACTAAATTTAGTTCTTCTTTCATATTTTATATACTTGGGATCGAGTTCTAAGTACTAGCACCAGAAAACACAAATTGGGCACATGGACATGGCACATTTAATTCATGCTAAAAAGAGGAAAGTTGTTAGACAAACTGCAATAGAACTTCTTGATAAAGGCCAAAGAAGCGCTGTGTGGTCATTTTATGTTTGATGTGATCTGTGGTTCTCTCTGCTTTTATTTGGAAGATATTCTGGAGCTTAGAAAAGATGAGTGTGAATTTAATTAACAGTGATGGGAAAATTCCAGAATGCTGTTAGAATGCTCGGCAGACCCTTCCGGTTGTAACTAGAACCTTGAATCATCATTCTGGGCACAATGGGGTTTTCAGGTCTGTTTCTATTCTATGTATATAGCATATATAGAATAAACATGTATGTGTATATTCTATATGTGTATGTCCTATGTACAACACTCTAGAAGAAATTGTGTACTCAGAGATCTAGTCTACCTTGGACAGTTTCATCTCCCAGTGAAAACAGATCAGAATCCCAGGCAATTGTTAAAAGACTTCACAGTAAAGTATTGAAGAAAAGGAAGAAAGTGATCAAAGAAGTGCATCACAGGAGGACAAAGAAGGAGGGAAAGGGAGTGAATTTCAAAGTGATATTGATGCAGCTGTGTGTACGTGGCTCATTGCCACATACGAGCAGACTACAACGTATCCAAGGGATAATTAAGACCCTGAAACGTCTTTTTGTTTCTGGTCTAATCTGCTCCCTCCTGCCTCCAGCCTCCATCATCCCTTGCCGGGTCTCCCTGCTTCCACTCTCACCCCCTCTCTTCCCCAACAATCTATTTTCAGCACAGGGGTACAAGTCACCCTTTGAAGACCAACTGAAATCACATCCCCTTTTCTCACTCTCTACTGATGTCCCATCTCACCCAAAGCAAAGGTCAAAGTCCATCCAATGCCCAAGAAGGCCTCCCACGGTCTGGTTCTCCAGGTACCACTCCAGCCTCACAGCCCATTCCTTGCTTTTCCTCATGCCCGTCATGGTCCCCACTCAGAGTTTTGGCACCTGTTGCTCCCTCTGCTATGAACATTCACCCCCAAATAGCCACGTGGCTGCTTCCTCCATCTCCCTCAGGTCCCATCCTCTCGTGGAGCCCTTCCCTGACCTTTCCACACGGAGCCATGGCACTCCTCCCCACCCTGGCTGCTAGGCCCTAGCCTTCTCTGTAGCCCTGAGAACAGGGCTTCGGCGTGGCAGTCCCGCGATGAATACTTGCTGTACCAGTGAAGAAATGATGCTTCTCGGTGCCCACGACCTCCTGCTCACACCCAGAGAAACAGCTCTCCATCTGTCCCATGAGGCCAACACAGTCTCACACTGGGTAGTAGCGTCTGCCTGAGAGGTGGGGAATCTCAGCCAGGAAAGAAAGAGAGCTGTAGCTTGGGCCATCCTAATCTACTAAAGGCCAGGACAGTGTGGTTTAATGGGAAATGTCAAAGAGTTTGATAAGATAGCCAAATAAGAAGAAAAAAAGAGAAAGAGAATCACCCATGAAAGTACCCGTGACAAAGAAAAAGAAAAATAGGATCAGAGAAGAAAACCTATATGCGGAAAGATAGGTTTGAATGTGTGGGGTTCATAGAGACACCAGGTTCATAAAATATATTTTGGACCCATTATTTAAAAAAAAAAAAAAAGAGCTGTGGTACTATTGTTATAACTTCCCAAAAAAGCATAATGTCTTTATCATTCATATGATTATTTCATTGTATTGAGGAAGAGAGAATGAACAGGGGATTTGCAAAATACATTAACAGGCAATTCGAAAAAAGAAACAGAAGAAAGAGAAAAAAAAGCCAATAAACACTGTGTTTTGGGGGGCTTCCCTGGTGGCGCAGTGGTTGAGAATCCGCCCGCCGATGCAGGGGACGCGGGTTCGTGCCCCGGTCCGGGAAGATCCCACATGCCGCGGAGCGGCTGGGCCCGTGAGCCATGGCCGCGTGAGCCATGGCCGCTGAGCCTGCGCGTCCGGAGCCTGTGCACCGCAACGGGAGAGGCCACAACAGTGAGAGGCCCGCGTACCACAAAAACAAACAAACAAAAAAAAACATTGTGTTTTCTGAAAAAGTGTGTTTAACCTCACAAGTCAGCAAAGAAGCACTCATTAGAACAACCACAAAAAAATTTTCCTATATGCTGGGTAGGATTATTAAATGATAAATCTGATGAATTTCAGAACAAGCATGGTGGGAGCGTAAAACTGGCATAACCCTTCTAAAGGAAAAGTTGGCATTACATAAGTCAAAAGGTTTTTAAAATTCATATTTTATGAATTTTATTTTATTTATTTTATTTTATGAATTTTCTACTCCAGTTCACCCACATTGCATTTTTTAAGTACAATGCTTTCTGTACTTAAAAAACTATTGCTCCCGGGAAGTGCCAGAGATGGGATTGGAACTGAAGTCTTCTAGCTCCAAAGCTCAGGAACCTACCAGGCTTTCAACCTCCCACAAAAAGGAAAGTGGGTCCACAGAACTAGAAACAGAGAATTTATATGCAGAGTTACTTTCAGTCTATCAGCAAACGGGATGGAAAATGTTTAAGCAGTTCTAAGTCATACTTTGACCTGCAGAACATCTAAACCCAGATCATGCCCAGCCTAATGAGACAGGACTCTGAGCATTTAAAAACCCGAGCACAGGTGACTTCTGACTATAGGAACACATTACCAATTCACATCACCATGATATACTTAAGAAGGTTACCTTAACAAGCAATTTCCTGACACTCACATGAATAAATGCATGTACACATCTGAATAGATTTAAGATGCTCGCTCTAGAACGCTTTGCTAAAAAGAGGTTTAACTGGAGACACAAAACACCGGTTACTTTGCAGGCTCAAGCTTAACCAATTTAGCATGATTTTGAACGTCCTTGTCATAAACGCAAACAAAAGACAAGGGAAGCTCTGCAGCATCTCAGGCTCTCCCTCCAGTCAGCCCACTGCTGTGGGATTTTACAAGGTTAGCTGCAAACGTGAACGAGACAACTCCAAACTAGCTGGTGTCTCAGTATGAATACATTTTGAAGTGGAGAGGCACGCAAGTGGCAATGCTAATCAAGCAGGTGACAGCATTAACCTCCTTTGGCTCAGCTCGAAACAGGCTTTGCCACAGGTGACCCCGAGTCCTTCCCTCCCCTTCTCCAGCCATTAGCCAAACATCACATTTCTTTCTGCTGCCAGTGCTGGCGCCACCAGCAGCACAATTCAAACGGGAGAAAAGAACACACAGGATGAGAACAGCTTTTTAACTCCGTCTGGGATTTTTCTATGCTCACTTACGGCTGGTTCTAAGGAATTCTTCTGATTTGCCAAAAGTAAGGAGACGGCAGCTCACAACCAATTATCTTCTCCATGGTACAGGAGGGTGAACAACTCAGAACTTTAGGATTTAAATTTAAATTGAGTGTTACAATGACCAAAGAGAGGCCTATGCCACAGGCAACTTCAGGAAGTGATTTCAGTACGAATGAATTCTCAGAAAAATAGAGGAGTTCCTCTTCCATTGCAGGATCTCAATCATGACCAGGGGCCACGAATGAACTAGACCTGAAGTGTGGACAAGGTACTTTATCTCCTGAAACCCGGAATAGCTCTGCCCAGAAGGGATGGTTGAAAGAACAAACCGGATAAGAATGTATCAATCATTCTCCATAAACAAGGGTTCTATAAAGAACCTAGCAAACTAGAACATAGTCCTGTAATCGTCTACACAAATGAGAAATGCCCTCAACTCTAATTTCCACCCCTTAAAATTCCAAATGGCCCTGAATTTAAGGGCCAAATGGCTGGCAATTTCTCTTTTAAATGTTCTTTACTATTTTATGTAGATGTCCCTGTGCCCTTCTCTCCAGGTTTATTGGGATCCAGAACTCGGTCCCTGTGGCCTTTCCTCTGATCTCCTTACAGACAACCGGAGGCTGGTACAGGACATCAGCTCTGCTTCCTTTGCCAGCCCTCAACTCTTGTCAAGCACAGAACCTGAATTTTCGCTGCTGATTTCCAGACCTGAAATGCATCCTTATTTGTCTTCTCCTTCCTGGAGCACATGTTCTTCAGGATGATGCAGTGTCCTTCCCTACTGAATTGCAGATTCTAGCAGAAGTGTCCGGATCTATTCCCTTTGGAGAAGGCAGTTAGGGAAGAAATTACCGTGAACGTTCTCTCCTGCATCCCTCCGCTGTGAATAACTCGATCAGGCCAGTGAGGACCTGGCCCAAGGACAGCCAGTCAGCAGGCTGGCAAGTGACCTGAGACAGAAGCTCAGTGGTAGGGGACCCGGGGAGGACGTGCAGTGTGAGGAAGGACAGTAAGATGCAATGTAGAGTTTGGAATGTACAGCCGAAAAAAGTAACACCTGCTGTTTTCATAATACACTCTGTAGAACATAACGTTTGACAAGATTTTCTGGGCCAGTGGAGGAACACAGGAGCTAATGATGCGAGATTTCAAAGGCGGAAGGAATATCGAATAAGCCCCAAAGAGAGTGAGGGTGGCCCAATGAGTGGAAGAAAGAGGGAAGGAGCAGCAGGGTCACTGTCGGGGTAGGGTGCTCTTTTCGAGGCTTCAGGGTACATGTGTCCTGCAAGAAAATCCTAAATACTTAAAGTAGCACAAGTGGGTCACTCTTCTATGAAATGGCATTGAAATTAATACTTAAAGAGTTAAAGGGGTGTTGGAATTAACCTATGACTGAAATATCATTACAAAATTATTTGTCCATTAATAAACTACTTTCCCTTAAAAATATTCCATTTCTAAGAATGATGATTATAGTTTATATATAGTGGTATCTATCCCTTTAACATGCAATTTCAGGCATGGGACTCATTTCCACTGTTTACCAACCAGCTTATATACTGTATGTGGACTTCTGTGGATGGTATTTCACTGAAGATAGATCTAAAATGGCTTGATGAGAAAAGGAAATAGATTATGTTCAACTGCATTTTCATGAAGTTAATTGACACAGCTAGTGCTCACGATTGCTTTCGAGAGACTGAATATATTAATGGCCAGTGGCCAGATTATATATGGAAACAGAGCTCTGACCCACAACCTGCAACCACCAGCCCAGGAAACCAGCCCCTTCTCTACAGTAACCAGCCCAGGAAGCCAGCCTGCTCTTTAAGTCAGACTTGCAGGAAGTCAGACCACATCTCTAGTGACTGATCCCAGAAGCCAACCAACAGCCCCTGTAACAACTGGCCCAAAAAGGCCAGGACTTGGTTAATAACTGATAGCTTCCCTAATTTTTGTCTCCACCTCCAATCTAGGACCAACCAGAGAAGGCCAAATGTGCGCCCCTAACCAATCACATAGGATGCCCTGCTTCTAGTGAGCCCACCTCCAGCTTCCCCAGGCCAACAGCCTCCAATCAGAGCCCACCTGAAGCCCTCCGGCTTTTTCCCCTGTAAAGCTTCCCCAATCCCCTGCCTGCCTTTGAGTGTCTGCCAAAACACAGCAAAGGCGGCTGACTCCCTTGCTAGGCTGAGTAAAGAGTAAATAGCCTGCGCTTCTTCTCATTTGGTTGACCTTCAGCAATTTCTACATTTTTATGGCCATTTCTAAAAAGAATTCTTTTTTTTTTTTTTTTTTTTGTGGTACGCGGGCCTCTCACTGTTGTGGCCTCTCCCGTTGCGGAGCACAGGTTCCGGACGCGCAGGCTCAGCGGCCATGGCTCACGGGCCCAGCCGCTCCACTGCATGTGGGATCTTCCCGGACCGGGGCACGAACCCGTGTCCCCTGCATCGGCAGGCGGACTCTCAACCACTGCACCACCAGGGAAGTCCCAAGAATTCTTATGTCGATAAAGGCAAGCAAGAGAGTAAAGCAAGGAAGGTAAAGGCGAAGTGACCTGTCATTATAGCACCTGGGCACAAGAATCTTGAGTGCTGTCTTTTGTGCCACCTTGTCTGAAACAATGACCTGAGTCCAAATCCATCCTGCACATGGATACATTTATGAGTCCATTTCTGTAAAGCATTGTTTCCACAGTATGTACACTTCACAGTCAAAACAAGAGTACTTTTTGGGCAGGCTTCCAAAGGATACAATGAAAAGATTTATAAAAGAAAGCTGGGCCAATAGAGAGCTCCCAAGTCATGACAAAAATTAGAAATTGAAGACTACGGAAGACATCCTTAATTTTTTAAGAGTCTGTTAAGAAATATGAAACCAATGATCTGATGAAAGAGGTAAAAAGAAAAGCCAAAAGCCAGATGTCAACAACTCTCCATTTCTCACAGAAGCTCAAGCCATGTGTCTTAAGGCCTCCACTGTGGGGTTTAAAGTTCTCCGCCCAGTAGATGCTGAGAGGTAAGAGCACTCCCAGAAACGGGGGACTAGTGATGGACCAGAGCAAGGGAGGGAGAGTTCTAAAGTATCAAAAGCAAAACGATTTCCTCCCAGCAACCGTGACTCGTGGAAGGAAGGATTCCATGTACTTGACTACACAGAAACCCAGACTCAGAAATCAGTGAAACAAACAAAAAGCCCCACAAGGGGGAAATGGGGAAGAAGCAAGCTCACTGCCGACCTCGGTGCCGCATGAACTAGTTAACCAGGGAACAGCAGGCGTTAAAACCCAAGCACACTGCCCACCAACATTCTGCGGGATCTGGTTCTGCTGAGAACCGTGCTCTCACAACAGGCCTCAAACCTGTCTGCAATAGTTACCCGAGGAGCAGAAAGGTAGCATTTTAAATTTTAGTGACACATTAGCGAACGAGGTAGTACTCTTGACAGATGCAGAGAAAGATTCACCCCACGAAGCTAAGCAACGGCTCCTCAGATCAAAACACAAGCCAAGGGCTTCCCTGGTGGCGCAGTGGTTGAGAATCCGCCTGCCGATGCAAAGGACACGGGTTCGAGCCCCGGTCTGGGAGGATCCCACATGCCGCGGAGCAACTAGGCCCGTGAGCCACAACTACTGAGCCTGCGCGTCTGGAGCCTGTGCTCCGCAACAAGAGAGGCCGCGATAGTGAGAGGCCCGCGCACCGCGATGAAGAGTGGCCCCCGCTTGCCACAACTAGAGAAAGC
>NC_041221.1:24186187-24206946 GCF_002837175.3 Physeter macrocephalus
AAGATCCCACATGCCGCGGAGCAACTGGGCCCGTGAGCCACAACTACTGAGCCTGCGCGTCTGGAGCCTGTGCTCCGCAACAAGAGAGGCCGCGATAGTGAGAGGCCCGCGCACCGCGATGAAGAGTGGCCCCCGCTCTCCACAACTAGAGAAAGACCGCGCACAGAAACGAAGACCCAACACAGCCATAAATAAATAAATAAATAAATAAATAAATAAATAAATAAATAAATAAATAATTCTTTTAAAAAACCAGAAAACCACAAGCCAAGTAGCTGGCCTTGGTAGCCCCGTTGCACATCAGAGCTGCCCCTCAGGTAACTGTGTCCCCTTCAGAAACCTGGCAGCTACTGACGGATCTACTGCTCTTATTGTCCCTGGCAGCCTTTGGCAGATATCTCATCTCAGAAGATTCGAGCCTCTGTCTTGGAGTCGGGGGTTAATAGGACCCCTCAACTGCCGTATCAGTTATAACAAGGTCCTGCCTTTTTTAAAGCAGTGCTTCTTCAAGCTTAGGAATTGATCTTCCAGTCTGAGACGGTATCATCTCAAAGGTCAGCAATTCAAAGGACAATGCTAGGACGTGAAGAGAAGTAGACTTTCCACATAGTAGGATACTTTATGGTCACGCACATGTAGCCAGATACGTTCTGTGGCACCTTTGGCCAATCACCAGAGCCAGTGAGGAAAGGGGTGGGTGTCACAGCTCCTGGGTGGCTCTCCTGAGGCCCCCGAAGGCTCCTCATGGTGGCGGGTCTCCTGCAGACAGTTTGAACAAGAACTAAGCTCAGGGTCACTGTCGGGGGTTGAAATGTGCCCCTCAAATATCCATGTGTTGAAGTCCTAGCCCCCAGGCCCTGTGCCTCCGAATGTGTCCTTACTTGGAAATGGGATCATTGCAGATGTAAAGAGTTACGGTGAGGTCCTTAGGGTGGATGCTAATCCAATAGGACTGGTGTCCTTATAAAAAGGGGAATTTGGACACCAAGATTGTCCCTCACAGCCTCAGAAGGAACACCTTGACCTCAGACTTCTGGCCTCCAGAACTGTGAGACAGTACCTTTCCATTGTTTAAACCACCCAGTTTGTAGTACTTTGTTAAGGCAGCTCCAGGAAACAGTTACCCTTTGTCATTCTTTTTTGGTTTTTGTTTTGTTTTGTTTTGTTTTGTTTGTTTTGTTTTGTTTTGCGGTACGCGGGCCTCTCACTGTTGTGGCCTCTCCCGTTGCGGAGCACAGCCTCCGGACGCGCAGGCTCAGCGGCCACGGCTCACGGGCCCAGCCGCTCCACGGCACGTGGGATCTTCCCAGACTGGGGCACGAACCCGCGTCCCCTGCGTCGGCAGGCGGACTCTCAACCACTGCGCCACCAGGGAAGCCCCCTTTGTCATTCTTGTAATGATCATCTCAACTTCCAATAACCAGCCACATCACCATTGGTAGAAACCCTTGACCTGGAGTGAAAACTGGGACTTTTCCTAAATTCCCAGCACATTCTTCTTTGATTTACTCTTCAACCCACCAGCTCTTCTTATATTCTGAAACTGCCCATTTCATATTCTAAAACATGCACTTACCTTCCAGCTAAGGTACCATAGTCATTGGAATGTCAGGAATTGAATGTCCTGGACTATCACATTTTCTTGACTTAAGGTCATAGGTTTGTAAAGCCTCTAATTAAGGGATCAAAAGGAAGAACTACAGAGAACAAGGAAGGGGGAGAAAATGTAAGGGAATTCTAAACGGTTGCTCTCTTCACCAATCTAATCCTCATTAAAGTGGAAAATTGAGCTGCCGTCTGTTGATGGTTGTTCTAAAATCCAAGATGGTGGTCCTCAAAGTGTGCTCCCCATCAAGCAGCATGAACAGCACATCTCTGCCCCCCCACCCCCCCGCCAGGGCTATTAAATCAGAGGGAGTGGGGTCCAGTTCCTGCGTTGGAACAAGTCTTTCAGGGGTTTCTGATGCCCACTCAAGTGTAAGAACCACTCTTACTACGTTCAAAGCCAGGAGGCAAGTTGGTTCCACCTGACTGCAAATTCAGCTGGGAGTGACCGTGCAGGAGCACTGTGTTCAGAAGGATTCTGAAGCACACTCTGAGCTCTGATTTTAAAATGGGGAATCTCCTGGGAAGAAGAAGAAGGGGACGGCAGCTAGTAAGCCACTGAACAACCACCCCATGAGTTTCAGACTCAGGCCGTCACCACTATATCTTTCTTCATATCAATGTTTCTCATTTAAAAAGGTCCCACATTTCTGAAGTGATTTGGACCCTAAATATACTGACATAAAAATGAAAAGAAGAAATGAAAACCTTTTTCTCAGTTCTGAGACAAAACTCAGAATAAGCGCTTGATGGCATTGCTCTGTCTTCTACTACATAATTTATTTCCCCCTTTCCTCTCCACACCATGCTTCTCTTTCAGGACGGCATTACTTTGGTGGTGGGATAAAAGAAATGAGGTTGTACTCCACTTAATTCAGGAAAACAAGCGATACACAAAACTTCAACTTATAATTGAATTTGAAAGTTACCGTTTTCACTGCATTTACATGATGAAGGATTCACTTCATTCTTAAAAGGATTTACAAAAGTGTTCTTTAGAAGATTGTTCTCCTCTGAGGTATTTCATATCTGATTTGATTTATCTTAAAAATCACCTACCGCTTCCTGTTGCCTTCAAATCTGAACTCCTGGGGATGAAGGGCTACAGCCTGAGTGCAGCTCACCTGGCAACCTTCTCTTCCCTCCTGCTCCTCCCTGGGTCAGATGGAGCCACTCTAGCGTCTCCCAAAGTGCTCTTCTTTGTCCTGCTGCCTCTCCTGTTGCCATGGATACCACGCCCTCCTGGAGACCACACCCAGGTAGCATCCTCCCTTCCTCTGGACCCCTGTTCTGCCCCTTTGCCTCCCCACAGCCTTCCCTGGCCAACCCAGACTTGGGTGCCTCTTCCCTCCCTAAGGTCACATACTTTGTGCCATGGTTCCTGCATATCCCACCCTTCCCCGCCATCCCCTGAGGGAAGCCATTTCCATCCCGCCTCTCAGAGCGGCGATACAGTGATTGAATAGACCCCTTGCATGCATAGATTCCTTGCTGGGAGACACAGCCTATGACAGGCTCTAAGTGGAATGACTGGCTTTCTTGCCTGTCAAGGGTTGCTCCCAGCCTCTGGGAAGCATTCGGAGCGATCTAGTTACCAGATCGTGAACAGCTGGGGAGATTGTGGGACATACCTAGACTGGAAAACCAGGAAATGGGATACTTTCACTCAGCGGCCCCTAATGAAGTGTGTGGCCTGGGCATTGTCTCTGGCCCACGCTTCGGCCGTAGGATCTCCCTTGTCCATCCTTAAGAGCAATTCACTTGGGGAATCAGCTAAAATGGCTTAAAGCATCAACCGACCTCTGCATAACCTGCACAGTATTATGAATCATTTGCCTGACCTCCTAAGATATTCCTTTAATCCTTCTATTTTCTAGTACAAATGACAGGAGGCATCTTTATCTAATTTATAGCTTTAAATAAACTGGTATGAGCATCTACCAAACATATTTATTTTATTTCCCAAGAAATATACCCCCAGAAAACGTCAAGGAAAATGATCTTTGAAAAATGCACATCCGAATGCAGCATAAAATATTTAAGGGAATATGCCTGTGCTCGTGGTTTCCATTTTCTGTTAGATTATGCTACCGGCTCCTATAAAAGTCAAGTCTGTGCTTTTTAAGGTGGAAAATGGCCACGAGTTAAGAAAAACCTTCAAAGCCCCGGGGTTCTCCTTGATTTTGCTTTTACCTTCAGCGGTTTGCCTTGAAGGAACCACCTCAAATAACTTAGATAATCAAAAATTGTTGGACAGTACTTAGCAAGGTAAAACTCAAATAAAGATGGTAAGACCTAAGCCGGTCACCAATGGCTTAAAAATTCCCAACTGCGTCTAGTGTTTCCTCATGAGGCAGCTCTTCACACGACACTTTCAGTGGGTTCTCCCCCATCCATCCACCTTCCCTCAAAATCCTCGGCTATTAAGGAACATCTCCCACATTCACCTGCGGTGTCAAAGTAGCAAATCATGTTCTCAAAAAAAAAGGATTCTAGAAAAGAAGACTATTATTCAAATCTTAACATAAAGCCATTCAACTCAGTTGGCTGGGGAGCAAATCCTCACACAGATTAACTCGTTTAATCCTCCAGAAACCCTGTGAGGCACGTACCATCCTATCCCCATTCTAAGAGGAAGAAACCGAAGCACAGAGATGTCAAATCAATTGCTCGACAGCTGCACAGCCAGGAAGTGGCCAAGCCGGAGTTTGACCATGCTCCACGCCCCGGCCAATACAATCATTCCATGTGTGCTGACATTAGTCTCATAAATGACGCAGTAAATGAAAATGTTTAATGAACTGAAGTTCATCGAATTCATCAGTAAATTGCATTGGTACAAACGGCTGTTTCAGAGAAGAAAGGTGAAGCCTATAAAAAATGAAGACTTCCTCAGGATCCATGTGAGTGACCCCGGGAGGATGAGAACCCCCAAGAGGACATGCCAAGACCAACTGCTATGGTCCAGGCAGGCAAGGAAGAGACCAGCACGCAGTGTAGCTCCCCGCCCACACCTCCTGGATGGCTGGCCCGTGGCGGGGCTCATCTGGGGAGAACAGCTAGAGGACAAGCCTGCACCACAGTTTGGGGCAGCTGCAAGGTGACCTAAATCCAACCCTCACCTACCCACCTGTACAGACCCCCTCTAGATACCTGGGCGGCTGAGGCTGCTATATCAACACATTCTGCACTGGCCTCTTATCACTGGGACCAGCAGTCTAATGAGGTCTAGCCATCAGCCTCAGGACACCCTCAGCCAGTTCCTGAAATCTGCCGTGCCGGCCACAGCTCTCACTGGCTGATCGGCCATTTGCTTTGGGTCCAACCCAGTAGGCAACAGAGGTGTTCTGAGCTCAGGCGCTGGGGTCAATATCTCTGCACTTACTAGCTAGCGACCTTGGGAAAATTTAGAAGTTCTTGGAGCCTCAGTGTCCTTACCTGAAAGATGGGGATAATAAGACCGCTCTGCCGGGTTATCGTGAGGGTGACACGAGACGATGAACATAAGATATAGGGAATAGCGAGGTGCCCAACACGTCGGCTGCTACTCTTACTTTTGGCGTCACCTATAATGGCAAAGGGAGCTGGAGGCACAGGCTCAGCGCCCCCGATGGCATCTGTTGACCATCCCCATGTCTGGACTTCCCTTTCAAACACTCCAGATGTACCATGCGATGTGAAGTGTGCTGCCGGTATCCTCGACAAGCGAGCAGAGCTCAGGGTGGACCTCTGGTGGTCTCTGCTCAGGAAGCCCAGACACAGGGCAGCTACTGCCAGCACTTCTGTTGTCATCAAACAAGGCTTGACAGAATATCAAAAATGGTTCCTATAAGTGCAATTAGTGTCCTATCAATTGTCATGGTGGCCGCTGGAAATGAGCTCTCTGTGGTGACATTAAAGATATTCAAGATACGTGGAGCGGCTGAAACGTTTAAGAAAATATCCCCCCCTTGCAGGAAGAGAGTGCGTGAATCCGGTGATGCCTGGACCCTTTCTCGTGGGAAGAGGTATAACAAGAGCCCTTAGCCCCACACCCATGGAACCTGAAACTTGGAGGTCTTGGCTTGCGTGACGCCGGCTACCAGGGTGACCTCCTTTGCCTCTGCAGTCTTGGCGTGAGCCTCGAGGCTCACTCGGACCAGGGGCGGCCACAGCATCTAAGGGGCACGGAGCTGGCACTTCACTCAGCTCACGGGACAGGCTGATGAGCACTCGGGGCCTGCCGGCAAATTAATGCTTCTTCAGTAAATGTCTTGTGTGCAGCTGAGCTGCTTTGAGAGTTTCTGTCACAAACACCCAGGAGCAAAATGTCAAAGGACAAACCGGCCCTCACCTGCCTCAGACTTCTATAGCTGCCGCCCAGATGGACCAAAAAGAGCCCGCGAGACGCGCGTGACCACACTGGCTGAGGTCTCCTTTCACGGTACTTGTGTCTGTAGGCTTCACGGGGGACGATCTAGGGCGAGTTGCCTCAGCTCCGACGAAGCCACCCAAGCTAAGGACGGCTACAGCCACCCCCGCGGAGTCAACAGGGGAAGCCCAGCAAAGCCAGGAGATCATGTCCAAGGTCACACACGAGGAGATGAGCTGGACAAGAAAGCAGCTTCAGTCGGGAACTGCTTCTCCCTGGTTGTTCCTGTACACGAAGCAGGCCACCCTAAATAAGACTCTTTTCCCCTCCCCCAAGGTAAGTATAACCCAGAATCCCTAGTAGAGGCAAACAGTAGTCTTGGAACTTGGGGTCCCCAAGCTGGGGAAGAGAAGAGCGGGTAGTCACCAAGCCGAGCCTCGGGACCTCCTGCCCTTTAAGGATGTCTGTCCCCTGGACAGACCACTTATATCAAAGAACCTGCCTCAAGCCCCATCGTGACCTGCTTTCGCTCTACTGAGAAATGTGCCTATAAAAAAGGCAAATGGCAAATGAGGGTCTGATCAAGGGCTCAAAGGGGACACAAGCTGCTTTTCCACTGAGCCTCTGTAAAGCGCCCAGCACGACCACAGGTGCTGAGGGCCGTGGCACAGGGGACACAGGCGAGGACATCACGGTCAGGCCGGCAGAGGTCCAAACCCTGAGCTGCGGTGTGGAGCTGCGGGCGTGAACCGGACGAGCGCAGAGAAATGCCCCGGCCCCGTTTGGATCCCCTAAAAAGACCTTTTGCAAGTGAGGAGCTTGGCGCTAAGCAACGCCACAGACTTTCTGGGGTAGCTTAACCCCATGACGGTGTTCTTCCTCGTGGGCCTGGGGGAGTCGGCCATCAGGGCCCGCATCCAGCAAGGCGGCCGCCGCCAGGGGGGTGTCACACGGGGTGGCTCGACTGCCGCTGGCCACGCCCCCGCCCGTCCCGCGGCCGCCGTGCCTGCCGGGAAGCCTGCAAAAGTGGGGCCAGCGCCTGCCCTGGGGAGGAAGAGCTCTGGATGTGACACGCGTGCGGGACTCGTCACACCGCCCGGGCCCCCAAGCCCTCCCCCGCCCCCCGTCCCCACTCGCACACTTGAACCCCCAGCGATGCCTTCCTTCTTTGCAGGATTACAGACGCTTTGGAATTCATGACGCTCCTTCTGGACTACACACACCATTCGGAAGGGATGAAACACGGTTTTACCATGAATGCTCTTTCGAGGCACTGACATGTGAGAAGCAATTATCAAAGTCTAGATATCATTCCTAGCCAAGGGCAGGGTCCAGGAGGTACAGGTGGGTAACAACAGCCAAGAAGGGGTAGAAGGACACTGGGACATGCATATGAGCCCGAGCTGGGGTCAAGACAGAATGTGAGCTGCTACACCCACAGCAGGGGCCGGACTCAAGAGGCCCTGGGAGGCTGGGGTGAGGGTGGGGTATTGGGGAGTCGGTAAAGCAGCAGCGGAAGGGGCTGGAGGTGCAGGGAAGACAGGGGTGCCTGCTCCCTGAGCTCAGGTCTTTGAGCAACCTATTAAGGACCCGATGCAGGGAGGAGGGGATTACCCGTGCCTCTAACTGGAAATCCAGGGACCTCTGTGACGTGAGTTCAGCTCTAACTACTCCGACCCCCAGCATCCCGAGCCCTGCCACCAGACCCGCCCCTGTGCCTGCCCCACCTCCCCGCCTGAACTGGCCTCCAGGAATTTGGCCCTTTGTTCGCCCAAAAGGAAAGAAATCATCTGCCAGCACCTTTCCTCTTAGCTGCTTCCTGGGTCCCTAGTTATGTCCTGGTCGCCCTGTTCTGGTGTCATCCACCACCTGACATGAGAGTGAGATTTGTCTTTTTTTTTTTTTTTTAATTGCTTAAAGTATGGGTCTTAAACTTGCCCTCTCAAAAGAGTTCCTTTCCTCAGCCTGAGATCTTGAATTTTTCTTCAGCCACTTCAAGAAAGTGTTCTGCTCCTGTTCCGCCTGTGCTATCGGAGAAAACCTTGATTCTCAGCGTGAGTACATTTATCTCAATGGGTCACTTTTTGGAAAAGATTAAAGCAATTGAAAGAAGCCTTTTCCTTGATATCAAAGCCGTAGACTTGGATAATTTTTTTAGGCCAAAAGAAACCCACTGTAAAAAATAAAATAAAAATAGGCATTTCCTAAAAAGAAAAATGCCTGCTGCTTTTTCTTAGGCCAGAAAATTATTCGTTCACAAGGTGAATCTCGCCATGAATAAACTCAATATGGATGGGGAAATAAATCATTTGACTGTCTACCTTTTTTCTTCTTGACAGTCATCTTGTTGAAAAAGGCCATTACTTTTTTGTGCTAATGGAAGTGTCTTGCCAGCTAAGACTTATAGGTTATCTAAAATATATAGTAAGCTTCATCTTTTCAGCGCACGTTATTCCCTTTAGCTTATCATTTTCTGTAGAAGTGCTACAAATTAAGTTGCAGATGTAAATATCTGCATTTCAGAGATGTGACAATTGAGAAACCTTACTTGAGATCACTTTCAAATGACCTTGACATTATCTTGGACTCTTACCCCTTCATACACTGTACCAAATGAATCAATGAATCGCCATCCCTCCAGGGTAGGGCCATTCTTTAACAACCACATGCTCCAGAATTTCCATCTTTTTTTGCCAGACTGTATGTCCAAACAAGCTATCCCTCCTTTTTATTTGGAAAGTACGTCCATCAGAACTACAGTCAGGTCTGAGATCAGTGAGAATGTTTTGGTTCCATACCAGCCTGCAGCTATTCTGACGGGTCAGCACATGTGCTACACCAGTTGTTAAGTAGCTTGAATCATCCGTCTCCCATTTCCGTAGATGCTCTCTGCTCCTTTCTCCTTGATCCAGGCGTTTCCTGGCCTTCTAACTAAGATGTGTCTCTTTGTGGTGGGTTCCCTTAGCACCCTGTATTCCCCGTCACAACGATTATTATACATGATTTTCATTTTTTTCTCAATCTTTTTTCCCTTTAAACTGTAAGACCTATACCCACAGAACTACTTTGGTCATTCCTTATCATATTCTCCATGACAAAACTGGTACTGGAAAATAGTAGACACTAAATAAATATTGAACAAATTTGAGAATGAATGAAAGAAAAAGTAAATTAAATGTCACCTCCTCCATAAAGCCTATACCAGGGTTTCTCCAACTTAGAGCTATTGTTATTTTGAGCCAGACAATCTTTTTACAGAGGGTTGTCTTGTGCTCTGTAGAATGTTTAACAGCATCCTTAAATACCTTAAATAGCACCCTGCCCATCTGCGACAATCAGAAGTGTCTTCAGACACTGAGACGTGCAATGTGAGAACCACAGACCCACGCTGGCCTCTGTCCCTTCTCATAACTTCTTTACTGCCGCTTGTTATCACCTAATTGTTCTTCACCCCAAAAGAACTGAAAACTCCTTGGAATCAGGGCCCTGTCCCCTAGTGTCCTCACAGCATCTTATTCTGGACTGAATGTAACGAACGGAATCCACACATGTGTCCATAAGTGGAAAGGCGTGGAAAGCCAAGATCTCCATTCTCACTGGCAGGTAGAATTCTGACCCTCCATCCTAACACTATCCTACCTGCCCAAACCTTTCAATCTTGGAAAATTCAGCATTATCAGAAAGCCTTTAATGAACTATTAATTTTATTCAGTGCTAGTGATAGTTACTTTTATGTGTCAACTTGACTGGACCACAGGCTAACCAGACATTTGTCAAACATTGTTCTGGCTGTGTCTGAAAGGGTGTTACTGAATGAGATTAACATTGGAATTGGTAGACTGACTAGAGCAGACTGCTCTCCCTAATGTGGGTGGGTCTCATCCAATCAGTTGAAGGTCTGAATAGAGCAAAAAAGCTGAACTTCCCTAAAATAAGGGAAACTCTTCCTGCCTGATTGCCTTCAAGCCGTGACATCAGTCTTTCTCTACCTCCAGACTCGAGCTGAAACAGCTGCTCTCTTTGGGTCTCAAACGTGCCAGCCTTCAGACCAGAACAACACTAGCAACTCTCCTGTGTCTCCAGCTTGCCGACTGCAGCTCTTGGAAGCTGTTAGCTTCCAAAATCGTGTAAGCCAATTCCTTATATTAAATCTCTTTCTGTATATACATACATCCTATTAATTCCGTTTCTCCAAAGAACGAACCCAAATACAGTGCTGTTCTACATGCTCTGTAAAGAAGATTTAAAACATTGCAGAACTAATAATCTCCCCATCTGGAATTCATTAAACTCTCATTTTCTCAAAATTCAGTAAAGTTAACTGAACCATGGACAGCTTGCTGTGCGTTCACTGGTCACTCCCTTGGAACGCTTCTTTCTCTGGATAACTCAGCTCTACCTACCTTCTGGCACATTTGGGCCATAATCCAAGGGAATGGAACCAGCTTGCCCTTGACCTTCTGTAATGACATTTGACTTCTCCTAAACTATCCTCGATGTCTCTAATACTCTTTAAATAAATAATGATGATAATTAATATCAGCCAAAAAATATGGTTAAATTAACCATTTATATTAAATATTTAGCAAATGTTTATGTATGATTTTAACATTGTAGTAGTCCTGCTCAAAAAGAACCCCAACATGCCATTTCCTAAGATTAGAAAAACACTGTTCTATCTAGGAAGCCATCTCCATTACTACATGTACATGTAGTAAAAAGAGACAGTAAAAAAATTGCATCTTTCCTTTCTTACGTGCTCACGCTCAAACACACAGTAAACAGGCAGGTCAAACCAAAGCCTCTTCTGTGAGTGCGGCCGTGCGGTACGGTGAGAAGAACCGTTCTTGAAGTCATCCCCCCCGTGTTCTGAGCCAAGTTCTGCCACCAGTCACCCCGTGAGCGTGGGAGCATTCCCGTTACATCTCTTTGGCCCTCAGTTTACTCATCTTTAAAACGCGGAGAAAGATTCCATTCAATGGCCAAGGTCCCTTCTAGAGCTAAGATTTCCGTTTTGAGTATGTCTGTGACACAATTCTTCAATCCGAAAATGATTTTTCTACTCCTTTTTCAATTGGCAAATGACAAAAGTAAAATTGGTTTAAAAAAAAAAAAGCATTTACACTGCCCTGGAATGAAATGGCACAAAAGAGAAAGCTCCCCTGCCAGAAGATGGGAGGGTCAGAAGCAGTAGAGAATAAGGAGTGGGGGCAGGATAAGAAGAAGACTCAGAACTCAAGCTGCACATGGCACACTTGTGCTATGACACAGTCCTACCTCCACGACATATGCTTATAACCGTGGTGAGTATTACCAGAGTAGTGGTGGCAACACAAGACCACATAGAAATGGACAAGTAGAATTATGGGTCCCAAGAACCAAATGCTCATGGCCATGGTTGGTACTAAAGAACTCTGACCAGTAAAAGAACTCATTCCTCAAATGCAACATGGAAACCCCTAAGTCCAGAAGCCAACAACATTGCCATGGCTGCCCCGTGACTTCCCTGTGTCAAGAGCCATCCCATCCCAGGGCCCTCAACCCAAAATCTGAGTGTCACAGACGTGCTTCCCATTAGTCATTTCTCCCAGCCTGGTCTACCGCCAATAAAGTTAAGCTTCACTTTTAAGTCAAAATTTCCAAATATTTTCTTATGTCCATTAGCTATAACTGGGATGCTTGTCCCCAGGTAAAATCCTGTGCACTCAGGATGCTTTGGTGCCAAAGACTTGGCCCAAATCCCCAGAAACATTCCCCTGGAGTGGAAATCCTAATAGGTTTAGAGTGAGTGAAAAGCATTTGACAACAACCTGAAACTTGACTATACAGAGATAGCTCCATCCTTGACAACAAGGGACACAGAGAGAGACGAGGGGGATTCATCTTGAGTGGCATGTGTCAAAAATTGCGCACAGCCTCGAATTTCTCCTACAGCCGCGTGTGCTAGAAGCTGTAAAGGGGGACGAACAGCAAGCAGCCAAAGCACTTTGAGTTTGTTTTTCAAAATAAGCAGATAAAAGGCCCAATGGGCATTGATGTCAGAAAAGAATAAAGATACAAAGGAGTCTAATGCAGTCCATCTTACCTAAAGCCGCCTATATTTTTACCCTTTTGCAAATTGTAGGTGGATACGTAAATCGTTTAAAGTCATTTCTGTCTTTTCTCTCTAAATTTACAATTATAACACCCGCGGTACCAAATAGAGGGGGAACTGTAATCAATTTCTTAAATAAATTCATGTGAAATAAATTTAGTGGACCTAGAGTCTGTCATACAGAGTGAAGTAAGTCAGAAAGAGAAAAACAAATACTGTATGCTAACACATATATATGGAATCTAAGAAAAAAAAAAAGGTCAAGAAGTACCTAGGGGTAAGACGGTAATAAAACACAGACCTACTAGAGCATGGCCTTGAGGATATGGGGAGGGGGAAGGGTAAGATGGGACTAAGTGAGAGAGTGGCATGGACATATGTATATGTATAGCTGATTCACTTTGTTGTAAAGCAGAAACTAACACACCATTGTAAAGCAATTATACTCCAATAAAGATGTTAAAAATAATAATAAATAAATAAATAAATAAATTTAGACCCAAAGGATCTGAACAACAAAGCCAATTCATTCAACCAGGAAATCAGCTTTTGACAGCCAGGCTTTTTAAAAAATTGAATTTATTTTCCAGAGAACTTATTCAAGTGCTCACTGCGACCAGGCACTGTAACAGGACCATAAACAACACACTGTTCCAATATGGGTCCTATTTGTAATTTAAGGACACACTAGATAGATGGGTGACATGGATTTCACCCCAGCTTGACCACCAAGGAGCTGTAGACCCTGAGGAAATCACTTCCTCTCAGCCTTGTTTCAGTATTTGTAAAATGGGGCACAGTAGTTGATGCACTAATGGCCCAATTCTTCACCCCTTTTGTATCTTCACCCTTTGCCAAGTGAGTTGGTAATACTCTCCCAGTCTGACTCTAGATTTGGCCATTGACATTGGTCAATAGGATATAATAGAAATAAAAGTGCATCAGTTCCGGTCGTCCCTGGTGGTGCAGTGGTTAAGAATCCGCCTGCCAATGCAGGGGACGCGGGTTCGAGCCCTTGTCTGGGAAGATCCCACATGCCGCGGAGCAACTAAGCCCATGAGCCACAGCTACTGAGCCTGTGCTCTAGAGCCCGCGAGCTACAACTGCTGAGCCCACATGCCACAGCTACTGAAGCCCGCGTTTCTAGAGCCAGTGCTCCGCAACAACAGAAGCCACAGCAATGAGAAGCCCGCACACCGCAACGAAGACCCAACGTGGCCAAAAATAAATAAAAGAAATAAATTTATTTTTAAAAAGAGTGCATCAGTTCCAAGCCTAGGCCAAGAGGCCTTGCACATTTCCACCTGCTTTCTTGAGCTTCTGCCATCACCATGGGAAGGACACGCTGGGACTCTAGCCCCCTGAAGAGGGTGGGAGACGTGTGGAGCAGAGCCAAGTGTGCCCTGCCACGTCTCTCCTGCCAAGTCAAGCTGACGCCCATTCCACAGCAGCAAATGTAACTGAGATGAGCAAAGCCATCCATGAGAATAAATAACTCAGAGTGCATGTTACACAGCCAAAGCTAACTAGTACAGAGACAACGCCACCTGCCCCAACTACCTCACTGGCATGTTGGGAAGATCAATTGAAATCATGTATGTAAGAGCACTTAAAAGACTGTAAAGCTGCCTCCCACCCATGGGTAGGACCACATGCTCTGTAGCCCATTATGTTCTATTCTGCACCTTGGGCAGATTCTCCAGGTGGACATGCCATTCTCAGCTTGGTTTTCCTAGCCTGGTGACACAGTTTCTATACCACGTTTCATGCATATCTTCTGCCTTTCTATCCAATCCCTTTGGATTCTGGTGGACAGCGTGCTCACTCATTACTCTAATTCCCATCCTCCATCCCCCAAATAGAAAGTTTCCTCTAAAATCTCCATTCATTCCATGTGCTGCAGAATCCAGGGCCAGCCCTTCCCCCTCCCTTTGACCTACCCTGTTTCCCGTACCCCTATCTGATATTCCCTAGTCATGACTTAATCTGAAAGGGTGCTCAAACATATGATATATCATTACTACAAAGCATCATGGCAAAATTAACTTTGTCCCTGAGGAATTGTGTGCGCTACTAATTGTCACTTGAAAGGCTTGTTGAATATTGGGTAGGTGGGTAGACAAACCCTTTCCCAAGGCTACTTAAGCGTATGTTTCTTCTCGTTTTTGTGCTAGAGTGAATGTTACCATACTTAGAATAACTTCTCTCAGGGTGGGCTAAGAACATTCTTGGAATGTTACCTTCCCCATCACCCAGCTCGGAGACAGGCAAGGGAAGGTCACTGGCCATCCTAGGGCAAACTCTGCGTTTCATCAGTAAATTGTGGGGGGCCATGCCATGCCTAGTGAGGGTTGCCTGAAGAAAATTGTGTATGTGTATCCAAGAGCATAGTCACTAGGATGAGGCCACCAAGGCTGTTGTGAGACGAGGAGTGGAGAGGGCAGCAATTCTTATCACGGTTAGTGACCAAAGCCAACTGACGCATGGAAGAAAGGCGATGTCCAAACAGAACCATGCACAGCTCACCACTGGACTCGGCGCATCAGCAGGACACCAGAGACAGACAGAGCTGTGGTCAGTAGGCAGCCTGAAGAAGAGGTGCTCTCTGTCCTGGCGCCCCAGTGTTGGCCGCTACAGCCGACTGTGGACCACTCCAGAGATGGGTGCTCAAGCCATGTAAAAGAAGGCCAGTGATGCCTGTGAAAAGTCTGGGTGCCATCAGATGATATGGAGACCGAGATATGGACCTTGAAGCAAGAAGAAATCCAAAGGAAACAGATGAGAAACTGATGACCAAAGACCCAGCACCCACAAGAAAGGCAGAGTTTCTCTGAGCAAAGAAAAGTGCTTTTAGTCATTAGACTAGCTACCCGTTAGCATTTAGCATCCACTAAGAGCCTGTTACAGGCCCGTTACAGTGAAATGAAGGCTAAAAGGAAAATCGAGATGTATCACCTGCCCGCAGAGGATTGTAAAACTGGTTTAGAATTCATTGCTAAAACATAAGAAACAACAGTCAAGAGTAACACAACCAAATATGATTAAGTGCAAACACGTCATACACCAGTTGTTCTCAAATTCCAGTGTGCTTCAGGATCACCTAGCAGGTTTGTTTAAAAAGAGAGAAGCCCTAGCCCACCCCAAATACATCTGGATCCACAGCAGAGGGTCTAGGCAGTGGCGATGCACACCTGATTGGAGACGGGGACGCACACGAGAGCTCTGAGAGCTCAGAGGAGGCGGGATCAGAGGCATCCTGGACCACGGGAAACAGAGCGGCCCTTGACCCAGAGGAGCCTGACCCCCAAATCAGGCAAAGAAATGTTGGATCATGGGCCTGGCAGACTCAGTGTTACTTTTTAAGATACTGTTAAAAATACTTAGCTCCTGTTTTTATCAGATTGGCCTTGAGCCTTTCTGAATACGATGTTTGCTCAATTCAACCGTGACTTAAACCACCAAGAAGGAAGTGATCTGAAAACTCCTTGTCGGCTCTGAAAGAGCTACATGCCTTCAAAGTATCCAACCATTTCAAACAATGGTTAAGACAGGTCAGTGCACTTTGTGTTATCAAGTTCCCATCCACCTCAAATAGAAAGCTTCCCCAGATCTATTTCTATTTTAGCAAATTATGATCAATAGGAGAGACCTGAGCAGATTGATGTCTTTCTGCCTTGGTACAGTCACTGTAAGGAAATGCAAATTAAACAAAGGATGCAGGTTTATATGGGATGATACATTGGATCCTCTGTGAGTCGGCTTGGGCTGACATGACAAAATACCACAGACCGGGGGGTTTACACATTAGAAATTTATTTTCGCACAGTTCTGGAGGCTGGAAGTCCAGGGACAAGGTGCCGTCAGGGTTAGTGTCTGGTGAGGCCTCTCTTCCTGGCTTGCAAATGGCCCCCTTCTCGCTGTGTCCTCACCTGGTCTCTCCTATGTGCACGTGCGCAGAGAGTAAGAGAGAGACCTCTGGGTGTCTCTTCCTCTTCTTATAAAGACACCAGCCCTATCGGATTAGGGCCTCGCCCTTACAACATCACTTAACCTTAATGACCTCCCCGAAGGCTCTGTCTCCAAACACAGTCACATTGAGAATCAGGGCTTTAGCGTATTAATTGGGGGAGAAGGAGGGAGGGACACAATTCAGTCCAAAACAGATCCCAAAGGAGTACTCAGACAATATGCAGTTATACACTGGCAAGTCCATACCTTCCTGCCCTAGAGGAGGCAAGTCCCTCGGTTTTAATGGATTTTTAAAAACATGCTTCTATTTACCAAACCCATACAAAGTGTCCATCTCTGGCAACTTTGTACAAGGTGCAGGGGACGCAATAGTGGGAAAGCGAGACGTGGTCCCCGCCTCTGAGATCTCACAGTCTAGTAGAATGAACTCTGCTCATCGGCCAAGTACAGAATGAGGCTAGAGGGGTGAAAGTGGATGTGATGATAATCCCACAGAGCTAGATCTTTCCAATCCAGAACGCAGTCACCACTTCACTCTGTCTATGCCCATTTCACTTACTCCTTCCAAATTAATCTACCAAATAGCTGTCCCAGTCTACACACTCTCACCAGCGGGATACAAAGGGTTCCCCATGTTCAAGTCAATGCTTGATATTTTCCAACTCTATAGCTTTTGACAGTTGGATGGATATCTTGATTTAATTTGCATTTCTTTGATTACTAATGAGATTTCTTACAAGCCGTTAGCTTTTTCCTCTCTGAATTGCCTCTTCTTGCCCTTTGCCATATTTCTATTTGTTTCCTGACTTTTTCTTGTTGATTTACAGGTGTTCCTTACATACACTAGACACGAATCATTCACTGACTGTGTGTTTTAGAAATGTCTTCTCAGTCTGTCAACACGGGCTATGATGTCAGGGTAGACATGTGTTGCCCTTCCCTGAGGGAGGATTACACACGCCTGACCCATTGATAACAAGCTTGGCCATATGACTTCCTCTGGCGAAAAAATGTGAACGGAGGTGACGTGATCTTTTCAGGCCAAAGATTTAAGATTCATGGCATGAAACTGCCGTGTACTTTGCTCTCAGAGAGGGGCCACCCCTTTGGCCTGGATCCTGGAACACAGGAGACACATGGAGTAGACCCCCAGCCAGCCCATAGTCACCTCTGCAGACAGGAACTTTTGCTATTATAAGCTGTAGGTTTGGTTGTCTGGTTTTGGTGTCGATTGTTTTGGCAGAAGAGCTGAACTGATACCAGAAGTAAAGTGCTGCTGTAATAAACACAAAATGTGTGCATGGGCCTTGGAGTCGAGTGGCAGGTGACCAAAAAAAAAAAACAACTGATATTAAAGGCTTTTTATGCAGTGCCGAAGCATTTGATAAAACTATCACCTGCGATAATCTGGAAGGCAGAGCGTCACTAATGAACTCCTGGTTTTGGGGAGAAAGCAGAATGTCGATAACACTGGATATTTGCTAATGGCTGTTTTTGACAATGCACAATAAAAAAGAAATAAGCTCATAGAATAAATGGCCATTTTGCAAGCAGAATGGAAAGATAGTTTGGAGGGGCCATAAATTCCAGGATTTGCAGGTTAAAAAATAGTGCTGTTTCTCATCTCCAACCCGTAAAAGATAAAACTGAGAAGGCCTTGAGCTACAAAACCCAATTAAGGCTCATCCCTGGGGCAAAGATGAAATCAAGGAGCCTGGGTAGCCCACTGTTCAAACTCTAATGGGGTAGAAATGGTGGGAGGGGATCACGCCTTGTAAGTGAGCTACTCTTCACCCATCAGAGAACAAAGTGATACAGGATGCCAAAAATGAACGATTCCATAAATGGCAACAAAAGCCCTTTTGTTTAGAAGTACAGAGGTGTAACTGCTTTCCATCTCTGTGTAAAAAGTGCCACAAACCCTGTTGCTTAAAACGACTCACTAGCTCACAAGTTCCATGGGTCAAGAGTCAGTGTGGGGTAGCTAGGTGCTACACTCAGCCTCACATCAGGTTAAACTAAGGTTTCAGCCAGGGCTGTGGTCTCATCTGAGGCTGGGGGTGCTTCTCCAAACTCACTGGTTATTGTCAGAATTCAGTTACTTGTGGTTGAATGACTGAGACCCTCTGCTCTCAGACACTATCTACCACAAAGTCCATGTGCATTCATCACCAAAAAAAAAAAAAAAAAAAAAGTAAAGGTAACTTACATGAGGACATGACATGTTAATTAGATTGACTGTAGTTTTTATTTCACTATGTGTATATATATAGCAAATCATCATGTTCTACAGCTTAGCTATACATAAAAATATATAATTTAAAAAGGAAGCAAAACAGACAGTATGGTTAAAATAGAATACATGCGTAGATTTATCATTGGACAAAGAGGGTCATTATATGTTACAGGAAGGCAAAATTCACAGGGAACATGTTCGTCTTTGCAACGTGGCCAGCCATGCCAGAACTGAGTGGGGCCTGAAGCAACGATGTTTTATTTATCTCACTATTCTGTGAGTTGGTGATCTCGGCTGGGCTCAGCTAGGCATTTCTTCTGATGGTGTCTGCTGGGTTCAGCCTGCATTTGTGGTCAGCTGCCATGGTCAGCAGCTGGGGTTGGCTCACTGTCTACAGGGCCACAGGAGCAACGCTGAGGATGGGGCCATGTGTATCTCTGCACCCAGCAGGCTAGCCGGGGATGGTCATATGGCCATGGTGGCAGGAGTCCCCAGAGCAGCAAAAGAGCAAGCTCCAGTGGGCCAGTGCTTTTCAGTCTGTGCTTCTGCCATGTTTGCACCTATGCATGTTTATAAATAACTTAGCATCAAAATAAGCCAAACTAGAGCTCTCAGAAATATAAGAAGAATCAAAAACACCACAGCCATAGCTTTATCTTGAGTTCTCAATCTTTATATAGACAAAACAATTAGGATTCAAATAGTATAATGAATAAGGTCACCAAATATCAAAGTCTGTTTTCTATAGAGAATATGCATCCTTTTATCAATGTCTTTGGAACATTTACAAAATTTGGCCATACGTTGAGGTGATAAAAGAAATCTCAGTAAATCAAAAATAAAGAAAAGAAAACAGAAGACACTGTGTAGGCAATATTCTCTGACCAAATGCAATAAAACTAGAAATTAACAAAACTATAAACAAGAAAATTCAAACCACATGGAAATTAAAACACTTTCCTGGATAACTTGTTGGGTCTATAATTACAGACTACTTAGAAAAAAGTGATAAAACTATATATCAACAACTATGGAATGCTTTATATTAGGGGACAGCAAACTTTTTCTGTAAAGGGCCACACACAGTAAATATTTTAGGTTTTGTGGGCCATAGGTCTCTCTGTAACTACTTAATTCTGCCATGGTAGAGTGTGAAGCAGCCATACACAACACACAAATGAATGGTGTGGATGTGTTCCAGTAAAACTTCATTTACAGGAACAGGCAGCAGGCTGGACTTGGCCCATAACCTTGGTTTACCAACTCCTGCTTTATATTAATTAAATGTTAAGCACTTAGAGAGAAATTCCTAACTTTACATGTTTTTATTGCTAAAAAGAAAGAACAGAAACCAATGAAATAAGTAATGTACTCTAGAAGCTAGAAAAATATCAACAACAGCAAAACAGAAAAAGCAGGAATAAAAATATAACACTAAAAACAGAAATTAATGAACGAGAAGACAGAAAAACAATACCATTGGTAAATAAATCCAATATTAGAGAATACCAATAAAATATACAAACCCCAAACAAAGCTAATCAAGAAAAATGAGGGGAAAAGCACAAACACATATTATTAAGAATTAGAAAGGAACCACAACCACAGATGTAGAAAATGCTTTTTAAAATCACAAGCAAATACTGTGAACGACCATATGGTGATAAATATTTAACTCTCAATGAAATGGTTAATTGTCTAGAAATAGTCTATTTACTAAAATTCACTCTTTAAAGGGGAGCAAGTCTGAACAGATCAAGAATAAGAAAACAGCTAACAGGCTTCCCTGGTGGCACAGTGGTTAAGAATCCATCTACTAATGCAGGGGACACAGGTTCGAGCCCTGGTCCGGGAAGATCCCACATGCCACAGAACAACTAAGCCCGTGAGCCACAACTACTGAACCTGCGCTCTAGAGCCCACAAGCCACAACTGCTGAGCCCATGAGCCTAGAGCCCGTGCTCCACAACAAGAGAAACCACCACAATGAGAAGCCCGCGCACCGCAACGAAGAGCAGCCCCCGCTCACTGCAACTAGGGAAAGCCCACGTGCAGCAATGAAGACCCAATACAGCCAAAGATATATACATTTATTTTTTAAAAAGATGTTTAGGAGAGACCTTCAAGATGTTGGAGGATTAAGACGTGGAGATCACCATCCTCCCCACAAATACATCAGAAATACATCTACATGTGGAACAACTCTTACAGAACACCTACTGAACGCAGGCAGAAGACCTCAGACTTCCCAAAAGGCAAGAAACTCCCCACGTACCTGGGTAGGGCAAAAGAAAAAGGAAAAACAGAGACAAAAGAATAGGGACGGGGCCTGCACCTCAGGGAGGGAGCTGTGAAGGAGGGAAGGTTTCCACACACTAGAAGCCCCTTCACTGGTGGAGATGGGGGGTGGCAGGAGGGAAGCTCCAGAGCTGCGGAGGAGAGCGCAGCCACAGGGGTGCAGAGGGCAAGGCGGAGAGGTTCCCGCAGAGGATCGGTGCCGTCCG
>NC_041221.1:24207121-24208741 GCF_002837175.3 Physeter macrocephalus
AGCTGTCGAAGAGACAGCAGACTTTTTGCTCCCTCTTTGCTTCCCGGGGCGCGAGGAGAGGGGTTTAAGCACGCCGCTTAAAGGAGCTCCTGAAACCGGGGGCGAGCCGCGGCTGTCGGCGCGGACAGCAGAGACGGGCGTGAGACGCTGAGGCCTCTGCTGCCGCCACCAAGAAGCCTGTGTGCGAGCCCACGTCACTCTCCACACCTCCCCTCCCGGAGCCTGTGCAGCCCCCCACTGCCAGGGTCCCGGGATCCAGGGACAAGTTCCCCGGGAGGACGCACGGCGCGCCTCAGGCTGGTGCAACGTCACGCTGGCCTCTGCCGCCGCGGGCTCGCCCCGCCTCCGTGCCCCTCCCTCGCCCCGGCCTGAGTGAGCCAGAGCCCCCGGATCAGCTGCTCCTTTAACCCCGTCCTGTCTGAGCGAAGAACAGTTGCCCTCAGGCGACCTACACGCGACGGTCTGGTGCAACGTCACGCCGGCCTCTGCCGCCGCGGGCTCGCCCCGCCTCCGTGCCCCTCCCTCCCCCCGGCCTGTCTGAGCGAAGAACAGATGCCCTCAGGCGACCTACACGCGAAGGTAGCGAACCATCCCAAATTGAGGAGGTGGACTTTGGGAACAACTGTAGACTGGGGTTCGCTTTCTGCATCTAATTTGTTTCTGGTTTTATGTTTATTTTAGTTGAGTATTTAAAGTTTATCATTGGTAGATTTGTTTATTGATTGGGTTGCTCTCTTCTCACCCCTTTTTTTAAAATATATATATATATTTTTTTTCCCATTTTTTCTTTTTGTGAGTTGTGTATGTGTATGTTTCTTTGTGTGACTTTGTCTGTATAGCTTTGCTTTTACCATTTGTCTTAGGGTTCTGTCTGTCCGTGTTTTTTACTTTTTTTATTTTTAATAATTTTTTTTATTTTTTATTTTAATAACTTTTTATTTATTTTATTTATTTTCCCTCCCTTTTCTTCTGAGCCATGTGGCTGACAGGGTCTTGGTGCTCTGACCAGGTGTCAGGCCTGTGCCTCTGAGGTGGGAGAGCTGAGTTCAGGACATTGGTCCACCAGAGACCTCCCGGCTCCCCCCATCCATTAGCACAGAGGCTGCCTAAAATCATAATAAGGCCACAGACACCCCAAAACACACCACCAGACATGGACCTGCCCACCAGAAAGACAAGGTCCAGCCTCATCCACCAGAAAACAGGCACCGCTCACTTACAACGGGAAGCCTACACAACCCACTGAACCAACATTACCCACTGGGGGCAGACACCAAAAACAACGGGAACTATGAACCTGCAGCCTGCAAAAAGGAGACCCCAAACACAGTAGGTTAAGCAAAATGAGAAGACAGAGAAACACACAGCAGATGAAGGAGCAAGGTAACAACCCACCAGACCAAATAAAGGAAGAGGAAATAGGCAGTCTACCTGACAAAGAATTCAGAATAATGATAGTAAAGATGATCCAAAATGTTAGAAAGAGAATGGAGAAAATACAAGAAACTTTTAACAAGGACCTACAAGAACTAAAGAGCAAACAAACAATGATGAACAACACAATAAATGAAATTTAAAATTCTCTAGAAGGAATCAATAGCAGAAAAACTGAGGCAGAAG
>NC_041221.1:24210128-24214334 GCF_002837175.3 Physeter macrocephalus
GATGCAAGAGGGAAGAGATATGGGAAAATATGTATATGTATAACTGATTCACTTTGTTGTAAAGCAGAAACTAACACACCATTGTAAAGCAATTATACTCCAATAAAGATGTTTAAAAAAAAAGAAAAAGAACTCTAAACAACAACAAAAATTATTGAGGCACCTGGCCCTGAGCATACCAGTCAAATGGTAACAGCTACAGCACCGTCCCCACGCAGGACCCAGCCCCACGGAATTCAAGTTTGTCTTTCTACACCTCTGCACCTTTCTCTGACTGCAGAATCTTTGCCGAGTCTGATTTCTGCACAATACCACAATTTATATGCATACGACACTACTACACTCCTTGTCACTTCTGAGGGGCTCATGGATGTAGGAAATTTGTCCTCAGAGAGAGCACTGGAAAGGAAATGGACAAGGAAAAACAAACCAGGATCCGTACTTCCACACAGAGGATCTCATGCTTGTGTTCAAAAAAAAAAAAAGTGAAACTTATTTGTCGTCAGATATTCAGAGAAAGGCCAGTGGAAAGCTTTGCAGCAGGAAGATCCTGCCAGGCTGGCGGGATCGTGGGACCCACCACTTCTCATTTCTGGATAATTTACATTTCTAGCCTGCTTTACCATCATTTCTGTGCCACTTGAAACGGGACACAACAGTCAGTGATTTATTATTTTTAGGAAGGAAACGAAGGCACAAAAAGGTCAGCGTGACTTGCTGAAACCACAGACCAAGAATTAGAACTCGGAACCCTGAGTGGCAAGGTTCTGGGCCCCGTGTGCCTTTCAGCAGCCAGGACCGTGTTGCTGGAGAGATTTTCCAGACCTGGCTCAGCTCTGTCACAGCACAGAAGTTGGGGACATCAGTCGTCCACAGGGATTTCTCTTTCTCCTTGTCTCCGTGTCCCCCTCATCCGACCCATCCCACAAACTGAAGCTAAGACAATTCTTCAGTACCTCTTCTTGCAGTCAGACACCCACAGGGGCTCCCCAGGCCCTCCGCTCTCTAACCCATCCTGACCTCCCTTAGCCGATGGTACTTCCCCTCCTCCTAACATGGAGAGTCCCTGCTCACCTCCACATCCCGTACCTTTGCTCTGTGCCCTTTGCACATCTCTGCCCATCCAAATCCTCCTCCTCCCCAAAGCAGGGAACCAACCCTCACGGCCCCAGACACGGAGCCAAGAACTTCATTAAATACTTGAGTAGCTGCTTCTCTTATATGATTGAGAAAACATTTGAGTCCGCTCCAGTGAGCCCTAAGACAACAGAAAGACAAAATAACCCACCATCTCTGAAATGAATCTGAGTTCAGCGGCCTCAGTCCTCGAACCAGCCTGTGATCTGCTACACAACTCACCTGTGAGTGCAAACAGGGCCAAGCTGAGACCCACACACACACACACACACACACACACACTCCAGACCACCCAAGAAGAAAAAGAAATTTCTGATCTTTTAAACTATCCCCAAACACCTCTTCTAAGAGGATGTATTAGTTTCCTAGGGCTGCCAAAAAAATGACTACCACCTAAGTGGCTGGAAAGAACAGACAATTTTTTCTCTCACAGCCCTGGAGGCCAGAAGTCCAAACTTAAGGTGTCGGCAGGGTCTTGTGCTCGCTAGAGGTTCTGGAGAGGATCCTTCTTGCCTCTTCCTGGCATCTGATGATGTTGCCAACAGCCCTTAGCATTCCTTGGCTTATAAATGCATCACTCCAATCTCTGCCCTGTCATCGCATGGCCTGCTCCCTGCCTGTCTGCTTTCTCTTCCTATAAGAACACCAGTGTCCTTACTCCAGCCCCGCTCCAGTACAACCTCATCATAACTAATTACATCTGCAAAGACCCTATTTCCAAATAAGGTCACCTCTGAGGCTCCAGGTAGACACGAGCTGGGGTGGGTGGGAGCAGGAAGGGGAGGGAACCTATTCAATGCAATACAGAGGAGAAGGTGAGGTAAAGGAAAAGAGGGTTTGGAATTAGGATTGACAGAAGGGTGACTCCAGGTGTTTTTTATTATTATTATCACTATTTTTTATTTTTTGGCCGTGCCGCGCAGCTTGCAGTATCTTAGTTCCCTGACCGGGGATCGAACCCGTGCCCCCTGCAGTGGAAGAGCAGAGTCCTAACCCGTGGACCGCCAGGGAAGTCCCTGATTCCAGTTTCTATAACTTCATTTCCTCAGCCGATAAGAGCCCCCAAGGAGGACCCCCCTGAAATCCCGAGTGACACCTTGGCCTTGGCTGTACTGTCCCTTTGTTCTTTGCTGTCCACGGATGAGTGGCTGCCTTGGGTTGGTGGCTTCCTTCTCCATCCTGAAGGAATTCCCCAGCCCCTGCCTTCCTCACCTCGGTGTTCGGTTTGCAGAGATGGATATTAAATCAGATTTTCACCTGGTCCATTACATTCTGATGAGTTTGAGCTACTGGGATTTTCAATTTGAAAGAAAATATTTTGATCCAGCGATGCCCACAGGACAGCTCTAGGGTGAGGACACCTGGAGCATTCTGGGCAGCTGTGGAGTGTGAGTCTGTGTACAGACACATCACCTAAAACCCACTGGTTGACTTGCTAGCTGGCCCATGGGGAGATGCGGTCGTGTGGAAGAGTTTTCATCAGAACTCTGGTAGAAAATGAAAAGCCCAAAGGAAAGAAAGCCTTTCAAAATCTGTGTCGCATCCCTCTGATTCGGTGCAGCTTGTTTTCATGCAGAGTTTACTAAGAGAGAAGAGGCAACCCAGCGGCGTCGTGTGCAAATCATAGGATTTACCAACATGATTCAAGGTGAGAGTTTTGACTGGGCTGGCCCATGCTGTTTCAGAAGCTCCTGCTCTTTTTTTCACTAATTGTTATTACTAGGATAGGCCACTGCATCTTTCAGTCTAAGGACTGTTCTGGAACAGACCCTCACCACTGCTGATATGATGTTGGATCTGCACTCACACCTTTTCCCTAGTCCTCCGTCCTCTCTATGCCTGACGCTGTCCTGAGTCTGATTCCTTTTTTGTCTCTTACAGCCCTTAACAGAGTTCCTGCCATGGTGCCTTACCGCCAGCAGGGGTTTAGCAAATGGGGTGCAATGAACAGAAGGAATATGATGTGCTGGTGGGATTGTATTCATAAACAGAACACAGCGTTTGGCATACGCTGTATTCACAAATAGTAACAAGTGATGGATGTTGGGCAGCAGAGAGGCTGCTAAGAAAAATGAGATGCCATTGAGATGCAGGCTTTATTTCTCTCTCCTGACTCTGGCCACCAGCTGAGCTGTGCAGGCCTCCGCTCTTTCTCAGCCTGCAGGGCCTCTTTACCAGTGGTTCTGGGGGTGACTACCAGAAGTGAATGCCTGGTGAGAGCCAGGAGAACAAGCCCCAAGCCAAGCTGCCAATGAGAGCAGAGCTAGATGAAAAAGAAGCTAAGATATGCAGCCAAAAGAGATGGAGCCCAGACACAGGGCTCAAAGCAGGTGGGAGGTAAGCCTGGAAAAACTCGGGAATTGCTCCAGAGCGCATAGACCCCTGCTGTTATGGGTGGAATTGTGTCCACCCCCCGTCCAATTCGTATGTTAGAGTTCCAAGCCCCAGTGCCTCAGAATGTGACCTTATTTGGAGAGAGGGTCTTTACAGAGCTAATCAAGTTAAAGTGACTTCATGAGGGTGGCTCTAATCCAACATGACTGGTGTCCCCATAAGAAGGGGAAATTTGGACACAGAAACACACAGAGGGGAGACGATGTGAATAGACAGGGAGAAGACGGCCTTCTACAAGCCCAGGAGAAAGGCCTGGAACAGATCCTTCCCTCCTAGCCTCAGAAGAAACCAACCCTGCAGATACCTGGGTCTCAGAGTTTGGCCTCCAAAACTGTGGAACAATAAATTTCTGTTGTTTAAGCCGCGCAGTCTTTGGTAGTTTGTTACAGCAGCCCAAGCAGACTAATACACCTATGATGACTCTTCCTGTGATTCCTGCCCTTCTTATAAGGCCCATGGGCATTTAAAGGGCCTTTGAAAATGGGATCCATGCCCAGCAAGCCTGCAACACGCCACTTTGGTGGCGGTATTGTCAGTCTCCATAAGTGATGTTCATTTCAATCACTTTCTATCTTGAGATACATTGCAGCAAAAACGGCCTGGCAATTTGGCAATATCAACCCATTTTTTTTTTTTTTTTTTTTTTTTTTTTTTTGCGGTACGCGGGCCTCTCAC